>NC_045612.1:19557346-19860377 GCF_009762305.2 Zalophus californianus
TGACCTTATTTTCCCCCCAGCTTCATTGTTAACTGACATATAACATTGTGTATGTTTAGGGTGTACAATGTGATGATTTGATATGTGTATGTGTTGCAGAATTGTTACCACAGTAAGGTTAGTTAACACATCCATCACCTCACCTCATAAAGTTACCTTTTGCCATGTTTGGTAAAAACTTTTAATATTTATACTCTTAGCAACTTTCAAATGTACAATACAGTATTGTTGACTATCGTCACTATGCTATATATTACATCCACAGAACTTACTCATAACTGGAAGTTTGTACCCTTCAACCAGATCACCCATTTTCTCCACCCCTATGCCCTGGCAATCCCGCATCTACTCTCTGCTTCTATGAGTTTGATTTTTTAGATTCCATATATAAGTATGATCATAACCTTATCTGTCTTTCTACATCTGACTTATTTTGCTTAGAATAATGTCCTCAAGGTCCATCCATGTTGCCACAAATGTCAGGATTTCATTTTTTTAATGGTTGAATATTTTACACACACACATACACACATGCATATGTGTATAACCACATTTTCTTTATCTATTCATCTGTCAGTGAACACTTAGGTTGTTTCCATGTCTTGGATATTGTAAATTATGCTGCAATGAACATGGAAGTGCAAATACCTCCTTGAGATAGTGATTTCATTTCCTTTGGATATAGATTCAGAAGTGGAATTGTTGGATCATATGGTAATTCTATTGTTAATTTCTTGAGGGACCTCCATAATGTCTTCCATAGTGGCTATACCAGTTTACATTCCTACCAACAGTGTACAAAGATTCCATGCCCATTTTTAAATTGGGCTTTGTGGGTTTTTTGATGTTATCGAGTTGTAAGGGTTACTTATATATTCTGGTATTAACCACTAATCAAATATATGGTTTGCAAATACTTTCTCCCATTCTGTAGGTTGCCTTTTCATTTTGTTGATTGTTTTCTTTGCCATGCAGAAACTTTAAGTTGGTATAGTCCCATTTTATTTATTTTTGCTTTTGTTGTCTGTACTTTCAGTTTCAGATAGAAAATTGAGGGGGCGCCTGGGTGGCTCAGTAGCTTGAGCTTTGGCTCAGGTCATGATCTCAGGGTCCTGGGATCGAGTTCCACATCGGGCTCCCTGCTCAGCGGGGATTCTGCTTCTCCCTCTCCCTCTGCTCCAACCCCCTGCTTGTGCTCTCTCTGTGTGTGTCTCTCAAATAAATAAATAAAAAATCTTTGAAAGAAAGAAAATCGAGTGAATTTTTTTTAGAGTGATAAGTGTTTATACCAAGTTCAAAAGAATGAGTTAACTTTTGTATAAAGTGTGAGTCTTTGGTTGAGGTTCACTTTTTTCCCTTTGGATTTCCAATTGTTCCAATACTATTTATTTTTTAAAATGCTATCTTTCCTCCAATGAATTGCTTTCACACCTTTGCCAAAATCATTTGGGCATAGTTGTGTATATCTATTTCTGGGTTCTCTATTTTGCTTCATTGATCTACGTGTCTATCACTCTGCCAATACCACACAGTCCTTATTACTATAGTTATATAATAAATTTTGAAATTGGATAGATTGATTGCTCCCATTTTGTACTTATTCAAAACTGTTCTTAAGCTATTCTAGTTCCTTTGACTCTTCATATAAATTTTACAATAATTCCTACCAAAAACCTAGGCAAGATATTTTTGTAGCTATATTGTTTATATATTTATATATAGTGGATATAGTCTACAAAAGATCTTGCTTGGGTTTTTGGTAAGAATTATGTTACATATGGATATCAGTTTGGGGAAGATTGACACCTTTATTCTTTTGAGTCTTTCAATTCATAAACATGCTATATTTTTCCATGTATTTAGATTGCTTTTTATTTCCTTTCTTGTGTAGTTTTTAGCATACAATTTCTTTACGTGTTGTTAGGTTTACATCTAAGTCTTTCACTTTTTTCACAATGGTAAATGATGTTATATTTTTAAATTTAAATTTTGATATCCACTTGATCACTAGCTGTTTGGTAGGAACAGTGTTTTGTCTTTACTGGAATAGATACTCTGGATAGGGTTTGCCTTCTCTGTATGCCATGCTTTTGCCAAAACTACCATTCATGGACTTAGAATTCCTCATGTACCATAATGGTATTCCACACATCATTGCTTCTGATCAAGGAACTCACTTTGCAGTGAAAGAAATGTGGCAATGGCCCCTGCTCATGGATTTCACTAGCCTTATCATTTCCTCACCATCTTGAAGCAGCTGGCTTGATAGAATGATCAAATCGCCCTTTGAAGCCTCAATTGCAGTGCCAACTAAGTGGGAATACCTTGCAGGACTGGGGCAAGGTTCTCCAGTAAACTGAATATGCTCTGAATCAATGTCCAATATATGGTGGTATTTCACTGATAGTCATGATTCATGGGTCCAGGAATCAAAAGGTGGAAATAGGAGTTACACCACTCATTATTACCCCTAGTGACCCACTAGCAAAATTTTTGCTTCTTGTTCCTGTGTGCCAAGCCAGGAGGGAAAGGTATGGCATTTACCAACCTAAGCTGCTGTCTGTGTTCTCCCTAACCTACTAGACTGTGATGGACCCATCCAAATTCCAAGACTGGCAGGGCATAAGTCAGTCCTCTGGAGACGCCTCTCAGGATTGGGGTGCTGGATGTGCAAATCATCTTTTTTCCTTCCCCCAGAAAAGCCAGGAACCTGAGGGTCTCTTTTTGATCATATGGCATTGCACCAGGGGCAGGGACTTATGCAAGGTGTCTCAAATCTCCCCACCAGCTTCGATGAGTCTGGTTTCACAGTCACCCAGAGTACAGTAACCTTTCACTTCATTTCTGGATTTCTCACAAATCAAATTTATCCATGAATTGTTGCTAAATTGGTATGTTTGTCAGGGGAAGGATGGTCCAGGGCTTCCTACTCTGCCATCTTGCCATCACTCTCAAGGCTTTTTTAAGGCTTTGTTAGGATGGATCAAATATAAGCCTCACTCTAGATTTATTTTAACCTTACTACTAGGGTAGAATAGGCTGAAAAATGCTCCCCTTTCCAAAGATATATTCACTTCTAAATCCCCAGAATCCATCGATATTACCTTTTATGGTAAAAGGGTGAATATTACTGTATATGTAAAATATGTGATTGAGTTTGGGATCTTGAAAAGAGGAGCTTATCTTGACTTATCTGGAAAGATTCTAAATGCAATCACATGTAGCCTTATAAGAGAGAGACAGAGGGAGTTTACACACACACACACACACACACACACACACACACACACACACAGAGAGAGAGAGAGGAGAAGGTGATGTGAAGATGCAGGTAGAGATTGGAGTGATGCAGCCACAAGCTAAAGAAAGCCAAGTCATCCATTAGCCACCAGAAGCTAGAAAAGGCAAGGGACATACTCTATAGAACCTCTGGGGGGAGTGCAGCCCTGATGGCACATTGATTTTGTGCTACTGGCCTCCAGAACTTTGAAAGAATAAATTTCTATTGTTTTAAGCCTTCAAGTTTGTGATAATTTGTTACAAGAGCCATAGGAAACTAATTCTTCTGAAATCTGAGTGTTCCAGGTTCCAGTAAAATTTATCCACTTTAGCTGGATGGAAGTCAAATGTGTCCCATCCCTGTGTGTGAGCACTAGAAATTATTCTACTGAAATCTGTCTATTAACTGTTATTTGCCTAGCCTTTTGGCATTTCACCCTATGCACGCACATCTTAGTATTCAACAGAATGGTCCCAGGGAACCCTTAGATTTCTGGTATGATTTCTCTGCTCTCATACTCTGCTTTGAAAATTCTAGCTGCCTTAGCTTCTATAAAATACAGTCTCTGTCTTCTCAACTTATTTATACTATTTCACTGTACTTGGCTTCCCTCTACATGTGCCACACTTCAGAAAGTGCCTGCAGACAAAAAATAATGGTGTGATTATAGGGCTCATCTCAGGGTCAGTTGGGGAACTTAATATTATAGCTTAAAAACTAGCACATAATGGAATTATAGCAGAGATATGCAAAGTCATCTTAAAGTGAATATAGGCAGAAAACTTACTGAAGGCATTAATAAGGAAAATAAGGGGAAAAAATGTGTCAACCCAGAGTTGGTTTGATCCTGTTGAAAGCACCCAAAAGAAGATGAACTAAAAAGGAAAACGTTGGCAGGGACAATTCTAAACTTGTTCAGGAAAGAATGTGTCCAAGAGTTATATACCTTAACTTCTGGTAGTTGTAACCAAAATGAAAAACCAAGAGCTTCAGGGACCAAAGATAGCTAATGCAAGAGGAGGTTATTTGAACTAGAATTCTGATGCTTCCTCTGTCTTTTTTCCCCCAGAGCTCTTTGATGCAGGTACAGACATGGTAGGTAGGTAGCCCTGAAATATTTTGACATTATCACACTACTTCATTACCTTTTTCTTTGGAAGAGGCAGGTCAGAAATTTGACTTGTGGAAAAACAGTGCCTTCTAGAAGATTTTTCTGAAAGTATGTTTCTATGGCTCCTTCTGTGGACCATATTTTCTCAATTGGTTTGGTAGTTTTCCTGCTAAAAGTCTAGCCCTTTCTCTGTGATGTACTCTGGTTCTCCTTGCGGTTTGTTGGGTCTATTTGGGGGTGGGTAGTGAGCCTAGGTTCCCAGTGAACAGACATTCTAGAAAATGGTGGATAGTAAAATGTATGCAAATAAAGAGGGCAGTTAGCATCAAAAGAGCATGGCAGTTGACTATCACCTCAAAATTCCCAAGTAATCATCCTTCAGCACAGATGGTAGGTACTTGCTTATACGCAGTTATATAGAATTTCTCATATGAATATCCTCCCCCAATATATATATCAGCCCTTGGCTTCAAGCCCTTGTGAAGATCTTGCAGTTCTCATAGTACTGACCGGTTAGTGGGTATTAGTTGTTTTGGGGGTAGAAAACACGGTTGCTTTGTAGGAGGTATTTCATGTAAAGGAATGTTTTATGTTGCAGCCAAACTCTTCTGAGTTGTCAGTAGATAGAACATCGGAAGTTATTCCTCAAAAATTTGTTGTGCTCCATTTAGTCATTAATAGTGGATGCCATTATGAAGGGCCTTCAATAGTACTCTTCAAACTTGATCTTAGAGTCAGAAACTTCAAAGATCCTGGAAGCTAAATAGATCAATAATTTAAATTATTATAGATGCAAAAGGGTTGAGAACCAGAATAGGCATAAAGTGTACCATCTTTAGTGAGGAAATTCCATAATCACCAGATTGAAGTTATGGCAGTGGAAAGGGAGCAAGTTAAAGATAAATTCTAATGTGTGAAATCCTGGAGACACATATAGGGGTTGTGGGTGGTATATTATAACCTTGACTTACCAAAGGTATTTCTTGTTTTAGCCACAGGTCTCCCAGATGCTATTATATTGGAGGATGTTATAGTAGATATAGATCCCTCCAGAAGTCTATGTAAACTTTAATCAATATCTTGAGTGATCACTGGACATAAGTGTTTTTGCATAGTCACAGTGTTTGAGGACAGGCTTTCTTTCTTTCTTTTTCTTTTTTTTTTGTTTCTCCCCCCCCCCAGCTTTATTGAGGTATGAGGGACAAATAAAAATTATATATATTTAGGTTGTACAATGAGATTTATTTTAAAGTTCTACAATGTGATGATTTAATATACATATACATTGTGAAATAATCACCACAATCAAGTTAATTAACACATCATTGCCTCACATGGTAGCCTTTTGTTTTAAAAGCTCTAACCCCTGCAAGGTATTCTGCTAAACCCTCTATATTGTATGATGTTATTTACTTCTTCATATTATATTACCCATTTACATCTTTTATGTTGTCTCATTTACTCTTCACACCAATCTATGAATTAGGCACCATTCTTATGCCTATTTTGCAGATAAGGAAACTGAGGTACAGAGTGCAATAAACTTGCCAGGTACTGTGTTAAAGATTCTATACGAGTGGCTATGAACCAGCAGTGATTTTGTGCCCCTGTTCCCCCCAGGGAACATTTGACAATGTCTGGAGACGTTTTTTGGTTGTCACATGATGTTGGGAGTATTGCTTCAGGCATCTAGTGGGTAGAGACCAGGGATGCTGCTAAACATCCTACAATGTACAGGACAGGACCCTCAGACCTACCCCTGACAAAGAATTACCCAGCTTGAACTGTCACTAGTGCCCAGGCTGAAAAACCCTGCTATATACAAGTGATCTCCTTTACTTTAAAAACTTTTTTTGTGTCAGTCATAAAAGGCTCTTTTTTTTTTCTTCCAAGATTTTATTTAAATTCAAGTTAGTTAACATATAGTGTAGTATTTGTTTCAGGAGTAGAATTTAGTGATTCATCACTTACATATAACACCCAGCGCTCATCACAACATGTGCCCTCCTTAATCCCTATCACCCATTTAGCCCATCACTCACCCACCTCCTTCCATCAACCCTCAGTTTGTTCTCTATAGTTAAGAGGCAAACCATAAGAGACTCTTAACTATAGAGGACAGGCTTTCTAAATACAAGGAAGCCTATTAGTTTGTTCTTTCCATTTTTGTTTTTGGGTATACCTGACTTTTAGTCCAGCATCAGCATGGATTTCTTCTGCCAGATCATTTTGTTTAATTATAGCTGGAGATGGATGCCCCCTAAAGTTATCAGTTTGGATAATCTACCAGGGCATGCTTGTTAGTTCAGATGATCTGGCCTCAAAACCTGATGATCTGGGCTGTTTGGTAAAATCAAAGGATTCCAGGAATGTGATTTACCTAGCATTGTACCAGTGCCTGATACATGGTAAGCACCCTAATGATTATACAGTTGGCAAAAGCTGAGCTTCCGGGTCTGCCTAGTACAGGAACCTGATGTACTTCTGCCACAAGTTGTTATCTATATATAATTGGAAGGACTTGCTCTCAGGCTTAGGGAAACAATTCAAGTGCTTGATGTAACAATGAGGCCTAGATCCCAGATTAACCATATTCACATAGAGTTTTGCCTTAAATTCTGAAAATGCCTTCCGGTAAGTGGCATATTTGTCTCGAATCCCAGGTAAGGAAGAGACAGATGGTGTAGGGCCATAGTGAGCATAGCTAGAACTTAAGGTGGAAGTCCACTATAAGATGAAGAACATAGATTTCCTTACGATATAGTGAGGTACTTGGATCTTACTCTGTAAAGGCAATAGACCAGGAAGTGGATATCAGTAGTAACACACTGATAATACTATTTTTTCATGTTATTTCATGAGCATGTCAATTCAATTATCTCTGTCCCTCCCAACATGGGACATCTAAGAGAGTGTCCATTTAAACTAGGATGACCTTGGTATCTGGTTACCAGTATAAAGGCCGGAGCATACCACCCAGAATTCTGTTATAAAATGCCCTCCTCACTGCCTTTCACAGGTAAGGGTAAAAGATGAATCTTCCACTCTCACCTGAGACCCTAGTTAGTATACCAACATGTTTCCAGTGGTGGAGGTGGTACCTGTGAACAAAGCGATTAGCCTTGCTTTAGTACGCACTCAGAAGCTAGTGTATCCAGGGGGCCTGTGGCATGGGTTCTTTGTTTCTCTAGTTTTGCAGACACATCTGTGTTCATGCCACGAGGCTTGTTATTTCTGAAAAAATAATAGGACTCTGACCAATCCATCTTGTAGTTTCCCCTGAGACTTGCTGAGAACCCAGACCTGCAGGGTTTATTCTTTCCACTCAACAAATGGCATCATAGGTTATCTTCTACCTGGTGAGGCTACTGAAAAAAATATATTGCAAGCTCAACTCTCCTCATTCCCTGCCAGAATCTGAAGTACCTGCAGTCTCTCCTAATCTGGGGTTCCATGTTGTTTGTGAATTTCCCCCAAAGCGAGAGAGACAGGGCAACAGTGCTGGTAGAGAGCAAAGGTCCCTAATCCTGTTCTCTTTGCCCCTGAATGCATCATGCTGAACACTGGAGGGCACCCTTGTGCCATTAGAAGTTCAGAGTTCCAGGTAGCAGTAGAACGGGCAGTTAAGTGTGTGGAATGAGAATTTTCCCCGGTTTCCTGAAGGATTTATCAGATGGCGCCATTGAGGCCTGGGCTGGGTTTGGTGACATGAAGAAAAAGATTACTGCTTAGGAATTCAGGAAATGGTGGCCTAACTTTTTAGGCAGAGCTCCTTGGGCCACGGGCATGAAAGGAGACCTTAAAGGAGCCAATTAACAGGGAGATAATATACTTTCAACTACCATCTGCATGCAGATTTCAAGATATATATTTCCAGATTTTTCTTCTGAGCTTCAGGTATATATGCAATCAGCTCCTGGATATTTAGTCACCTGAATGTCTATCAGACATCTTCAACTCAAAGTTTCCAAAATGAAACTAGTGTTTTCCTTACTCCCCTCACCACCCACTCTCCTCACACTTACACCCCATGCCAAAACCTTACCTACCATACTCCTTCTTTACCTCACAGACTTGTTCATTTTCCAGTATTCCCCAACTTAGTAAATAATACCACCTTGTTCAAGTCATCAAACTGGTGGTATCATCTTTGACACATTCTTCTTTCCATCTTCTTTCTCATCAGATTACCCCATTCATTTCATTCTATTTCCTAAACAACTCTTGAATTCATAGTTTTCCAAATTCCTCATCACTGGCTTACCATCTTCTCTCACCTGGATTACGTCTATGGCCTTAAAGACATTCTCCTCCCATGCCGTGTCGACTTCTCCCATTTATTCTCCACCCAGCAACCAGAGCTTATCTCAAATGTAAATCTAACCATGTTACTTCTCTGCTTGAAATCATTTAATGGACATTCTTAGCCTCAGGATAATGTTAAAATGCCTTAGCGTGAGATTCATTCATATTTCTTTGGGAGCATCTATTCTGTGCTGTGTACTATGTTAGAGACATCGAGGATGAATTCATGAAAGAAACATACAATCTCTGCTTTCACAGGCTTCATTATTATGGTCATAACATGTGTGGAGCTTACAGTATAGTGCCACTGAAGGCCACATGTGATCTGGTTCCTGCTCCCTTCTCCAGCCTCTTGTCTTGCCATTCTTTCTTTTGTCCTATCTTGCCATCTCCTCACTACTCCTTCAAACTCTGTAGTCCAGCCAAGCAGAGCTACCTGGAGTTTGTACCTGCTTCTCCTCTTTCATGCCTTCACTCCTTTGGACAGGCTATTTTCTTTCTATGTGGAATACCTGCCACAAATTCTCCATCAGATAAAATCTTTTTTAAAAAATTTTTTATTGTTATGTTAATCACCATACATCATTAGTTTTTGATGTAGTGTTCCATGATTCATTGTTTGTGCATAACACCCAGTGCTCCACGGAGAACGTGCCCTCTTTAACACCCATCACCAGGCTAAACCATCCCCCCAACCCCCTCCCCTCTAGAAACCTCTGTTTGTTTTTCAGAGTCCATCGTCTCTCATGGTTCGTCTCCCCCTCCGACTTACTCCCCTTCATTCTTCCCCTCCTGCTATCTTCTTCTTCTTTTTTTTTCTTAACATATATTGCATTATTTGTTTCAGAAGTACTGATCTGTGATTCAACAGTCTTGCCCAATTCACAGCGCTCACCATAGCACATACCCTCCCTAATGTCTATCACCCAGCCACCCCATCCCTCCCACCCCCCACCACTCCAGCAACCCTCAGTTTGTTTCCTGAGGTTAAAAATTCCTCATATCAGCAAGGTCATATGATACATGTCTTTCTGTGTTTGACTTATTTCACTCAGCATAACACCCTCCAGTTCCATCCATGTCGTTGCAAATGGCAAGATTTCATTCCTTTTTATGGCTGCATAATATTCCATTGTGTATATATACCACATCTTCTTTATCCATTCACCTGTCGATGGACATCTTGGCTCTTTCCACACTTTGGCTATTGTGGACATTGCTGCTATAAACATTGGGGTGCACGTACCCCTTCGGATCCCTACATTTGTATCTTTGGGGTAAATACCCAGTAGTGCAATTGCTGGATCGTACAGTAGCTCTATTTTCAACTGTTTGAGGAACCTCCATACTGTTTTCCAGAGGGGTTGCACCAGCTTACATTCCCACCAACAGTGTAGGAGGGTTCCCCTTTCTCCACATCCCCGCCAATATCTGTCGTTTCCTGACTTGTTAATTCTAGCCATTCTGACTGGTGTGAGGTGGTATCTCATTGAGGTTTTGATTTGGATTTCCCTGATGCCGAGCGATGTTGAGCACTTTTTCATGTGTCTGTTGGCCATTTGGATGTCTTCTTTGGAAAAATGTCTGTTCATGTCTTCTGCCCATTTCTTGATTGGATTATTTGTTCTTTGGGTGATGAGTTTGATAAGTTC
Source organism: Zalophus californianus (assembly GCF_009762305.2). Taxonomy (NCBI): domain Eukaryota; kingdom Metazoa; phylum Chordata; class Mammalia; order Carnivora; family Otariidae; genus Zalophus; species Zalophus californianus. Next base: position 19,567,695 of record NC_045612.1, read on the forward strand.
TTTATAGATTTTGGATACTAGCCCTTTATCTGATAATGTCATTTGCAAATATCTTTTCCCATTCTGTCGGTTGTCTTTTGGTTTTGTGGACTGTTTCTTTTGCTGTGCAAAAGCTTTTTATCTTGATGAAATCCCAATAGTTCATTTTTGCCCTTGCTTCCCTTGCCTTTGGCGATGTTTCTAGGAAGAAGTTGCTGCGGCTGAGGTCGAAGAGGTTGTTGCCTGTGTTCTCCTTCAGGATTTTGATGGACTCCTGTCTCACGTTTAGGTCTTTCAACCATTTGGAGTCTATTTTTGTGTGTGGTGTAAGGAAATGGTCCAGTTTCATTCTTCTGCATGTGGCTGTCCAATTTTCCCAACACCATTTGTTGAAGAGACTGTCTTTATTCCATTGGGCATTCTTTCCTGCTTTGTCAAAGATGAGTTGACCATAGAGTTGAGGGTCCATTTCTGGGCTCTCTATTCTGTTCCATTGATCTATGTGTCTGTTTTTGTGCCAGTACCATACTGTCTTGATGATGACAGCTTTGTAATATAGCTGGAAGTCTGGAATTGTGATGCCGCCAGCTTTGCTTTTCTTTTTCAATATTCCTCTGGCTATTCGGGGTCTCTTCTGGTTCCATACAAATTTTAGGATTATTGTTCCATTTCTTTGAAAAAAGTGGATGGTATTTTGATGGGGATTGCATTGAATGTGTAGATTGCTCTAGGTAGCATTGACATCTTCACAATGTTTGTTCTTCCAATCCATGAGCATGGATCGTTTTTCCATTTCTTTGTGTCTTCTTCAATTTCTTTCATGAGTATTTTACAGTTTTCGGAGTACAGATCCTTTGCCTCTTTGGTTAAATTTATTCCTAGGTATCTTATGGTTTTGGGTGCAATTGTAAATGGGATCGACTCCTTGATTTGTCGCTCTTCTGTCTTGTTGTTGGTGTATAGGAATGCCACTGATTTCTGTGCATTGATTTTATATCCTACCACTTTACTGAATTCCTGTATGAGTTCTAGCAGTTTTGGGGTGAAGTCTTTTGGGTTTTCCACATACAGTATCCTATCATCTGCAAAGAGTGAGAGTTGGACTTCTTCTTTGCCAATTTGGATGCCTTTGATTTCTTTTTGTTGTCTGATTGCTGTGGCTCGGACTTCTAATGCTATGTTGAATAGCAGTGGTGATAGTGGACATCCCTGCCGCGTTCCTGACCTTAGGGGCAAAGCTCTCAGCTTTTCCCCATTGAGAATGATATTCGCTGTAGCTTTTTCATAGATGGCTTTTATGATATTGAGGTATGTACCCTCTATCTCTATACTCTGAAGAGTTTTGATCAAGAAAGGATGCTATACATTGTCAAATGCTTTTTCTGCGTCTATTGAGAGGATCATATGATTCTTGTTCTTTCTTTTGTTAATGTATTGTATCACGTTGATTGATTTGTGGATGTTGAACCAACCTTGCAGCCCAGGGATAAATCCCACTTGGTCATGGTGAATAGTCTTTTAATGTACTGTTGGATCCTATTGGCTAGTATTTTGGTGAGAATTTTTGCATCCATGTTCATGAAGGATATTGGTCTGTAATTCTCCTTTTTGATGGGGTCTTTGTCTGGTTTTGGGATCAAGGTAATGGTGGCCTCATAAAATGAGTTTGGAAATTTTCCTTCCGTTTCTATTTTTTGGAACAGTTTCAGGAGAATAGGTATTAATTCTTCTTTAAATGTTTGGTAGAATTCCCCTGGGAAGCCATCTGGCCCTGGGCTTTTGTTTGTTGGGAGATTTTTGATGACTGCTTCAATTTCCTTAGTAGTTATAGGTCTGTTCAGGGTTTCTATTTCTTCCTGGTTCAATTTTGGTAGTTGATACATCTCTAGGAATGCACCCATTTCTTCCAGGTTATCTCATTTGCTGGCATAGAGTTGCTCATAATATGTTCTTATAATTGTTTGTATTTCTTTGGTGTTGGTTGTGATCTCTCCTCTTTCATTCATGATTTAGTTGATTTGGGTCATTTCTCTTTTCTTTTTGATCAGTCTGGCCAGCGGTTTGTCAATCTTGTTAATTCTTTCAAAGAAGCAGCTCTTAGTTTCGTTGATCTGTTCTACTGTTCTTTTGGTTTCTATTTCATTGATTTCTGCTCTGATCTTTATTATATCTCTTCTCCTGCTGGGTTTAGGCTTTATTTTGCTGTTTTTTCTCTAGCTCCTTTAGGTGTAGGGTTAGGTTGTGTATTTGAGACCTTTCTTGTTTCCTGAGAAAGGCTTGTATTGCTATATACTTTCCTCTCAGGACTGCCTTTGCTGTATCCCAAAGATTTTGAACAGTTGTGTTTTCATTTTCATTGGTTTCCATGGATTTTTTTAATTCTTCTTTAATTTCCTGGTTGACCCATTCATTCTTCAGTAGGATGCTCTTTAGCCTCCATGTATTTGAGTTCTTTCTGACTTTCCTCTTGTGATAGAGTTCTAGTTTCAAAGCACTGTGGTCTGAAAATATGCAAGGAATAATCCCAGTCTTTTGGTGTCAGTTGAGACCTGATTTTTGACCTAGGATGTGATCAATTCTGGAGAATGTTCCATGGGCACTAGAGAAGAATGTGTATTCCGTTGCTTTGGGGTGGAATGTTCTGAATATGTCTGTGAAGTCCATTTGGTCCAGTGTTTCATTTAAAGTCTCTATTTCCTTGTTGATCTTTTGCTTAGATGATCTGTCCATTTCAGTCAGGGGGGTGTTAAAGTCTCCCACTATTGTTGCATTGTTGTTGATGTGTTTTTTTGCTTTTGTTATTAATTGGCTTATGTAATTGGCTGCTCCCATGTTAGGGGCATAGATATTTACAATTGTTAGATCTTCTTGTTGGATAGACCATTTAAGTAGGATATAGTGTCCTTCTTCATCTCTTATTACAGTCTTTGGCTTAAAATCTAATTTGTCTGATATAAGAATTGCTACCCCAGATTTCTTTTGGTATCCATTAGCATGGTAAATGGTTTTCCACCCCCTCACTTTCAATCTGGGGGTGTCTTTGGGTCTAAAATGAGTCACTTGCAGACAGCATATCGATAAGTCTTGTTTTTTAATCCAATCTGATAGCCCGTGTCTTTTGATTGGGGCATTTAGCCCATTTACATTCAGGGTAACTATTGAAAGATATGAATTTAGTGTCATTGTATTGCCTGTAAGGTGACTGTGACTGTATATTGTCTGTGTTCCTTTCTGATCTATGCTGCTTTTAGGCTCTCTCTTTGCTTCGAGGACCCCTTTCAATATTTCTTTTAGGGCTGGTTTTGTGTTTGCAAATTCCTTTAGTTTTTGTTTGTCCTGGAAGCTTTTTACCTCTCCTTCTATTTTCAATGACAGCCTTGTTGGATATAGTATTCTTGGCTGCATATTTTTCTCGTTTAGTGCTCTAAAGATATCATGCCAGTCCTTTCTGGCCTGCCAGGTCTCTGTGGATAGGTCTGTTGGCAATCTAATGTTTCTACCATTGTAGGTTACATATCTCTTGTCCCGAGCTGCTTTCAGGATTTTCTCTTTGTCTTTGAGACTCGTAAGTTTTACTATTAGATGTTGGGGTGTTGACCTATTTTTATTGATTTTGAGACGGTTTCTCTCTGCCTCCTGGATTTTGATGCCTCTTTCCTTCCCCACATTAGGGAAGTTCTCTGCTATAATTTGTTCCAATATTCCTTCTGCCCCTCTGTCTCTTTCTTCGTCTTCTGGGATCCCAATTATTCTAATGTTGTTTTGTCTTATCGTATCGCTTATCTCTCAAATTCTGCCCTCGTGATCCTGTAGTTGTTTCTCTCTCTTTTCCTCAGCCTCTTTATTTTCCATCATTTGGTCTTCTATATCGCTGATTCTCTCTTCTGCCTCATTTATCCTAGCCGTTAGTGCCCCCATTTTTGATTGCACCTCATTAATCGCCTTTTTGATTTCGACTTGGTTAGATTTTACTTCTCTTATTTCTCCAGAAAGGGTTTCTCTAATAACTTCCACGCTTTTTTCAAGCCCAGCTAGTATCTTTAAAGTCATGATTCTGAACTCTAGGTCTGACATCTTACTAACGTCCGTATTGAGTAGGTCCCTGGCAGACGGTACTATCTCTTGTTCTTTTTGCTGAGGTGATTTTTTTCGTCTTGTCATTTTGTCCAGAGGAGAACAGATAAATGAGAGAACAAAATGCTAACAAGTTAACAACATTCCCAGCAAATATACTCTAAAGAAATCCGAAAAGACCTGAAACCAGGGGAAAAGAAAGGGAAAGAAAGAAAAAAGAAAGAGAAAAAAAAGAAAAAGAAAAAGAAAAAATAAAAACAAACAAAAACAGAAGAAAACAAACAAAAAAAGAGAATATGTTCAAATATGCTCAGGCTAGTGCATAGATCAGTGCCACACACTAGATTTTGGGTGTATTTTGGTCTGTTAGAAGAAAGTGACTGCTAAAATTTTAAAGGAAGAAAGACATATATGTACAAAATAAGGGTTGATACAATGAAGGGATGGAAGATGACTGTAAAGATGAAACTTATAAAAGGTTTTATAAACGGAATTGATAAGAAGTTGTTTGAAAGAAGAAAGAAGATTTAAAAAAAAGAAAAAAGAAAAGGAAAAAAATGGGAGGAACTGTGATCAGGCAGGAGACTAGAACAAAGCCATACACTAGTGATTTAGGGTATATTTTGATCTGTTAGAAGAAACTGTATATCAAAATTTTAAAGAGAGTAGAACTTATATATATATATGCCAAAAATAAGGGTAACTACTATGAAGGGATAAAATATGACTCTAAAAATGAAAAACAAAAAATGTTTTTTTAAAAAAGGGATTGATAAGATGTTGGTTGAAAGAGGGGAAAAAAAATTAAAAAAAAAACAAAAAACAGTTAAAAATATTAACTTTGAAAAACTAATGAATCATGGTAAAAAAGCCATGAATTCTATGTGCAGTATTCCCCTAGCGCTGGAGTTCTCCCGTTCTCCTTGATCGGTAAACTTGGTCTTGGCTGGCTGTTCATGCTGATCTTCTGGGGGAGGGGCCTGTTGCCGTTGTTCCCAAATGTCTTTGCCGGAGGCAGAATTGCCCTGCCCTTGTCCGTCTGGGCTAAGCAAGCTGCTTGGGTTTGCTCTCAGGAGCTTTTGTTCCCTGCAAGCTCTCTGTACAGTTTTGGAGGACCAGGGTGAAAATGGTGGCCTCCCACTCTCTGCCCGGAGGAGCTGAGAACTCGGGGCCCCGCTCCTCAGTGCGCCCCCAGAGAAAAGCAGTCAATCACTCCCGTCTCCCCGGTCTCCGGCTGCACTCCGCGCTCACCCGGCCTGTGACCGAGCGTTTCTATCTCTGGCACCCGACCCCGTGTGGAGTCTCCAAACCCAGCAGATCCCTGTGGTGAGCTCCTGTTCCGCTCCTCCTGGGGGAGGGAGGGGAGTCTCCCCGGCTCTGCTGCTTGTTGGGTCCCTGCTGGAGGCACAGTGGCCCGAGTGGGCCAGGGATCACAGTTTATGGCCACCCCGAGCTGCAAGCCCGCGCCTCGTCTCCGTCTCTGCAGCCGGCTTCCCCGCTCCGATACCTGGGAGCTCTGCTGCACTCAGGCACCCCCAGTCTTTCTGTGACCCCAAGGGTCCTGAGACCACACTGTCCCGCGAGGGTTCCACCCCCCACTTAGCCACTGGAGTGACGTCTCTCAGCGGAGCCAACTTCTAAAAGTTCCGATTTTGTGCTCCGTGGCTCTATCACTTGCCGGTAGTGGCCGACGGAGGCCCCCTCCCCCACCGTCTATCCTCCTGAATATCACCTCGGATTCACTTCTCTGCACGTCCTACCTTCCAGTAAGTGGTCGTTTCTCTGTTCAGAGAGTTGTTGCTAGTCTCTTCTTCGATCTCCTGTTGAGTTCGTAGGTGTTCAGAATGGTTTGATCCCTATTCAGCTGAATTCCTGAGATCAGACGAAATCCAGGTCTCCTACTCCTCCGCCATCTTGCTTCGCCCCCCAGATAAAATTTTATTCATGCTTCAAAGCTCATTTCAGATGTTATATCTTACAGGAAGCCCTCCTTGGTTACCCTTATCCTCCAAGCCCCTGTTGGATGTCACTGTAATCCCATAGAATCTTGTGTTTACCTCTTTCATAGCATTTTCCATACCACATTGTAATTGTTTACTTCTTCTTCTTTCCCCTTTTTGTGAGAACCTATTTCACACAGACCTTACCCCAGAGTATAAGAAGAGGGCTACTTTAAGTTTCTCATGTTTGCCATCTCTCTCTTTGTTGCCAGCTAGTACTTGGCCTTATCCAATTCAAGCTCTTTGACCTACTTGTAACTTGTGGCCCTTTGTTGAGTGTCTTTCATTTTAAGTTACTTCCCCCAGCACTGTTTTTTAGAAGTGCCAAGGATAGACCAATAACAGGCCATGGAAAAGATTCATCTGCCTGCTTTTCAACACGCCAGGCTGGGGATACTTTTCCCAACAACTAGAAATTGAACAATGATGATGTAGGACTGAAAATGGTATTCCTTCATCTCTGACTTTCCGAAGAAGATCTGGGAGACCCAGTTATTCTTCAATTTGGAATTTTAGGTAGACATACAATGACTTCCTGTATTCAAAAGACTAAAGATGAAAGCAGACTTTTCCATTTCAATTACAGTGTCATACCCTTTGGCCTATGTGGGGTCCCAGTCATATTTCAGTATTTCTTGAATGATATTCTGTATGACCTCCTAGAATTGGGACAAAAGTTATGTTTGAATGACATGCTCAAACTTCCATATATAGCCTCACACCACCTTCTACTCCAGTTGGTTTCATCTAGTTCACCATTAGAGCAACTAATTTTAAGTCTGCTACCAGAAGTAAATCTTTCAGTGTCCCAGTAGTTGAATTTCTGGAGTCCAACTACTGAAGCCAATATATTCAGGAAATTCTGGCAAGTGTTTGATGACTCTGGAGTGAAAGTGCTGTGTAATTTCATAGATATTAGTGGTTAACTTTGGTGCACAGGAGGGGCACATGATTCAGCCTGGAGTGAGGATAGAGAGTCATACTCAGTAGAAACTCACTGCTCTAGTTCCTTTAGGATACTGCCTTGTTTTTACTTGTTAGTTACTATGTACACACATGCATGTATGCACATCTGTACACACATATCAAACACCCATGCAGATACCAGAAACGTCTGAAGGGCCCATTTTATAGTGAGTCACAGCTATAAGGTTGTGCCAGAGTTGTTGACTAGGGTGCATAAATGCTTAAAATTCATTATTATGTCCAGATGCTTTGCACTGTACACTAGCAGGAAACAAAATGAAATGATCTGTACTTAGGAATTGTTAGGCAGTGACAGACTAGGCCTGATGTACCTCAAGGGCAAGGAAACACTGGGGATGAAAGAAAGCAGCACAAACCTTCTTAGGACTAGAATGGAGACCTTCCTTGCCATAGCTTACATTGTCCTTGCCCCTGAGAGTAGCCTTGTGGATTGTTTTTTGGTTGTTGTTTATAGAAATGTATTCAAATTAATAAAAGTTTCTTTGAATCTTATATTCTGTAAACATTTATTCAGCCTCTTCAAATAGTAAGATGACTGGGTGTGGCTGTCATAAATATCCTTGAAATCTCTAGGTTTACAGAAATTCCATTTTCATTTACCTGTACATGTATTCTTAATTTGTTGCTTAAAACTCCTTGTTTCAGGGGCAACTGGGTGGCTCAGTTGGTTAAGCGACTGCCTTCGGCTCAGCTCATGATCCTGGAGTCCCGGGATTGAGTCCCACATCGGGCTCCCTGCTCAGCTCCCTGATTCCGCGGGCAGATATGGGAGGATAAACAGCAGCAGGAGGGTGCCTGGCCATGGGGATCCTACACCACCAGTGAGCGACAGCCCTGCTAGGGCTGGGGCACAGACTCGCAGACTGGTAGCGGCGGGGAAAGGACTTTAGGGCAGCCCCTGGGGCGGAAACCTGGAGCGGTGGGGTCGTGCGAACTGGGAGCAGCTGGCGGTTTTAGAAGCACAAAGGACAGAGACGTGCTCTGACCTGGAGGCAGGACTGGGGGCGCTGCAGAGGGGCGCACAACCCAGGACTCAGCAGTTTATAGCAGCACGGACAGAAACAGAGACGGTGTGGCCTGGAGAGCTCACTGAAGAACAGACTGCGGTCTGTCTGCTCTGAGGCAGAGGGTTGGAAACGGTCTCTTCTGCTCTGACTCTTGGAAGAGACGCAGAAAGCCTCCAGGGAAAGCCGCCAGAGAACAAAAGCCCCCAAAACTGATTCCTGCTGAGCCCATCCCCTGCCACAGGGGGGCAGGGCAACTCCGCCCAAACAGAGTTGTTTGAGTAACAGCATGGCAGGCCCCTCCCCCAAAAGACAGGCTGAGAAAACAAGAGGCCAGCAACCCTAAGGTCCCAAGAAAACAGGTGCATCTTGCTTGGGTTCTGGTCAATAATTTGGACTCTATACATTCCCTCAAACACCCATCAACAGAATGACTAGGAGGAGGAACCCCCAAAATAGAAAAGACTCAGAGATTATGACTTATGCTGCAGATTTACAAATGGATGCAGATATAACCAAGATATCGGAGATGGAATTCAGGCTAGCAATTGTGAAGACAATGGCTAGAATGGAGAAATTAATTAATGGCAACATAAAGTCTCTAAAGGCAGAAATGAAAGCTGAATTGGCAGAACTAAAAAATGCTATCAATGAGATCCAATCCAATCTAGATAATCTAACAGCTAGGGTAACTGAGGCAGAAGAATGAATAAGCAACCGGGAAGACCATATAATAGATAACAAGGGAAAAGAGGAAGCCAGGGAAAAACAACTCAGAATCCATGAAAATAGAATCAGGGAAATAAGTGACACCATGAAGCGTTCCAATGTCAGAATAATTGGAATCCCGGAGGGAGTGGAGAGAGAGAGAGAGGACTAGAAGATGTATTTGAGCAAATCGTAGCTGAGAACTTCCCTAATCTGGGGAATGAAACAAACATTCGTGTCCTAGAGGCAGAGAAGACCCCTCCCAAGATCAAGGAAAACAGGTCAACACCCCGGCATGTAATAGTAAAACTTGCAAATCTTAGAACCAAGGAAACCATCTTAAGGGCAGTTAGGGGGAAGAGATTCCTTACGTACAGAGGGAGGAACATCAGAATAACATCAGACCTATCCACAGAGACCTGGCAAGCCAGAAAGGCCTGGCAAGACATATTCAGGGTACTAAATGAGAAGAACATGCAGCCAAGAATACTTTATCCTGCAAGGCTTTCATTTAGAATGGATGGAGAGATGCAGAGCCTCCATGACCGGCAGAAACTGAAAGAATATGTGACCACTAAGCCGACCTGCAAGAAATATTAAGGGGGGTTCTATAAAAGGAGAAAGACCCCAAGAGTGATATACAACAGAAATTTATAGGGACAATCTATAAAAACAAGGTCTTCACAGGCAACATGATGACAATTAATTCATATCTTTCAATAATCACTCTCAACGTGAATGGCCTAAATGCTCCCATAAAACGGCACAGGGTTGCAGATTGGATAAAAAGACAGGACCCATCCATATGCTGTCTACAAGAGACTCATTTTGAACCTAAAGATACATCCAGACTGAAAGTGAAGGGATGGAGATCCATCTTCCATGCCAGTGGACCTCAAAAGAAAGCTGGGGTAGCAATTCTTATATTAGACAAATTAGATTTTAAACTAAAGACTGTAGTTAGAGAACAGAAGGACACTATATCATTCTTAAAGGGTCTATCCAACAAGAAGATCTAATAATTGTAAATATCTATGCCCCCAACATGGGAGCAGCCATCTACACAAGCCAACTGTTAACCAAAATAAAGAGTCATATTGATAACAATATGTTAATTGTAAGAGACCTCAATACTCCACTCTCAGCAATGGACAGATCGTCTAAGCAGAAAATCAACAAGGAAACGAGAGCTCTGAATGATACATTGGACCAGATGGACCTCGTAGATATTTACAGAACATTCCACCCTAAAACAACAGAATACTCAAGCGCACATGGAACTTTCTCCAGAATAGACCACATTCTGGGTCAAAAATCGGGTCTCAACCGATACCAAAAGATTGAGATTATTCCCTGCATATTCTCAGACCACAATGCTTTAAAACTGGGACTCAATCAGAGGAAAAAATTTAGCAGAAATTCAAACACTTGGAAGCTAAAGACCACTCTGCTCAAGAATGTTTGGGTCAACCAGGAAATCAAAGAAGAACTTAAACAATTCATGGAAATCAATGAGAACAAAAACACATCAGTCCAAAACCTATGGGATACTGCAAAGGCAGTCCTAAGGGGGAAATACATAGCCATCCAAGCCTCACTCAAAAAAATAGAAAAATCCCGAATTCACCAACTAACTCCACACCTTAAAGAACTAAAGAAAAAGCAACAAATGATGCCTAAGCCACGCATTAGAAGAGAAATAAGTAAAATTAGAGCAGAGATCAATGAATTAGAAACCAGAAACACAGTAGATCAGATCAACGAAACTAGAAGTTGGTTCTTTGAAAAAATTAATAAGATCAATAAACCACTGGCTAGACTTAGCCAAAAGAAAAGAGAAAGGACCCAAATTAATACAATTATGAATGAAAGGGGAGAGATCACGACTAACACCAAGGAAATAGAAACAATTATTAGAAATTATTATCAACAACTATATGCCAATAAACTGAGCAATCTGGATGAAATGGAGACCTTCCTGGGAACCTATAAGCTGCCAAGACTGAAACAGGAAGAAATTGACAACCTGAATAGGCCAAGAACCAGTAATGAGATTGAAGCAGTGATCAAAAACCTCCCAAAAAACAAGAGTCCAGGGCCTGACGGATTCCCTGGGGAATTCTACCAAACATTCAAAGAAGAAATAATAGCTATTCTACTGAAACTATTTCAAAAAAAAAAAAAAAAAAGAAACAGAAGGAAAACTTCTAAACTCATTCTATGAGGCCAGCATTACCTTAATCCCCAAACCAGGCAAAGACCCCATCAAAAAGGAGAATTTCAGACTGATAGCCCTGATGAATATGGATTCCAAAATCCTCAACAAAATCCTAGCTAATAGGATCCAACAATACTTTAAAAGGATCATCCACCACGACCAAGTGGGATTTATCACCGGGATGCAAGGGTGGTTCAACATTTGCAAATCAATCAATGTGATAGAACACATTAATAAGAGAAGGGAGAAGAACCATATGGTCCTCTCAATTGATGCAGAAAAGGCATTTGACAAAATACAACATCCTTTCCTGATTAAAACTCTTCAGAGTATAGGGATAGAGGGAACATTCCTCAAGTTCATAAATTCCATCTATGAAAAACCCACAGCGAATATCATCCTCAATGGGGAAAAGCTGAGAGCCTTTCCCTTAAGACCAGGAACACGTCAAGGATGCCCACTCTCACCACTATTGTTCAACATAGTACTAGAAGTCCTAGCAACAGCAATCAGACAACAAAAAGAAATAAAAGTATTCAAATTGACAAAGAAGAAGTCAAACTCTCTCTTTTCGCAGACGACATGATACTTTATGTGGAAAACCCAAAAGACTCCACCCCCAAATTACTAGATCTCATACAGCAATTCGGTAATGTGGCAGGATACAAAATCAATGCACAGAAATCAGTTGCTTTCTTATACACTAACAATGCAACTGTAGAAAGAGAAATTAGAGAAACGATTCCATTTATAACAGCACCAAAAACCATAAGATACCTTGGAATAAACCTAACCAAAGAGGTAAAGGATCTATACTCTAGGAACTACAGAACACTCATAAAAGAAATTGAAGAAGACACAAAAAGATGGAAAAATATTCCATGCTCATGGATCACAAGAATAAACATTGTTAAAATGTCTATGCTACCCAGAGCAGTCTATACCTTCGATGCCATCCCGATCAAAATTCCAATGACATTTTTCAAAGTGTTGGAACAAACAATCCTAAAATTTGTATGGAATCAGAAAAGATCCCGAATCGTGAAAGAAATGTTGAAAAAGAAAAACAAAGCTGGGGGCATCACGTTGCCCGATTTCAAGCTATATTACAAAGCTGTGATCACCAAGACAGCATGATACTTGCACAAAAACAGACATATAGACCAATGGAACAGAATAGAGAACACAGATATGGACCCTCAACTCTATGGTCAAGTAATCTTTGACAAAGCAGGAAAATATGCAATGGAAAAAAACAGTCTCTTCAATAAATGGTGCTGGGAAAATTGGACAGCCACATGCAGAAGAATGAAACTTGACCATTCTCTAACACCATACACAAAGATAAACTCAAAGTGGATGAAAGACCTCAATGTGAGACAGGAATCCATCAAAATCCTAGAGGAGAACATAGGCAATAACCTCTTTGACATCGCCCACAGCAACTTCTTTCAAGATACATCTCCAAATGCTAGTGAAACAAAAGCAAAAATGAACTTTTGGGACTTCATCAAGATAAAAAGCTTCTGCACAGCAAAGGAAACAGTCAACAAAACAAAGAGGCAACCCACAGAATGGGAGAAGATATTTGCAAATGACACACAGATAAAGGGCTGGTATCCAAGATCTATAAAGAACTTCTCAAACTCAACACCCAAAAAACAAGTCAAAAAGTGGGCAGAAGATATGAAAAGACACTTCTCTGAAGAAGACATCCAAATGGCTAACAGACACATGAAAAAATGTTCATCATCATTAGCCATCAGGGAAATTCAAATCAAAACCACATTGAGATACCACCTTACACCAGTTAGATGGCAAAAATGGACAGGGAAAGAAACAAAAAATGTTGGAGAGGATGTGGAGAAAGGGGAACCCTCTTACACTGTTGGTGGGAATGCAAGTTGGTATAGTCACTTTGGAAAACAGTGTGGAGGTTCCTCAAAAATTTAAAAATAGAGCTACCCTATGACCCAGCAATTGCACTCCTGGGTATTTACCCCAAAGACACAGATGTAGTGAAAAGAAAGACCATATGCACCCCAATGTTCATAGCAGCAACGTCTGCAATAGCCACACTATGGAAAAAGCCGAGATGCCCTTCAACAGATGAATGGATAAGGATGTGGTCCATATATACAACGGAATATGACTCAGCCATCAGAAAGGATGAATACCCAGCTTTTACATCAACATGGATGGGAGTGGAGGAGATGATGCTAAGTGAAATAAGTCAAGCAGAGAAAGTCAATTATCATATAGTTTCACTTATTTGTGGAACATAAGGAATAGCATGGAGGACATTAGGAGAAGGAAGGGAAAAATGAAGGGGGGGAATTGGAGGGAAAGATGAACCATGAGAGACTATGGACTCTGAGAAACAAACAGGGTTTTAGAGGGGAGGGGGGTGGGCGATTGGTTAGCCCAGTGATGGATATTAAGGAGGGCACGTACTGCATTGAGCACTAGTTGTTATCTGAAAACAATGGATCGTGGATCACCACATCAAAAACTAATGATGTATTGGGCGCCTGGGTGGCTCAGTTGGTTAAGCAACTGCCTTCGGCTCAGGTCATGATCCTGGAGTCCCGGGATCGAGTCCCATATCGGACTCCCTGCTCAGCGGGGAGTCTGCTTCTTCCTCTGACCCTCCCCCCTCTCATGTTCTCTCTCTCTCTCTCATTCTCTCTCTCAAATAAATAAATAAAATCTTAAAAAAAAAAACTAATGATGTATTGTATGATGACTAACATAACATAATAAAATTAAAAATAAAAAAATAAAAAAATAAAGTTACCACTGGAAAAAAATAAAATAAAATGAAAAAAAAATACTTATGGCTTTCAAGCTGTCTTTGACCCTCCATGCTGTGTGATAATCTGAATTTTTCCTAGAGGACTCTCTTCTCCATTTCCCACAATAGCTTGTTGGAACCTCCACAAGCTTCCTTCCATCTTCTACTTCATCACTTCTACCTTCATTTTCAGTAATTGACTTCCCTACTATTCCAGAGAATAGAAGTCTTTCCCTTCTTTCTACAATCCTGTACACATTTGACCCATCACTAACTCCTTCCCTCCTGCCTCAGTGGAAAAGTATCTTCATTATGCCTAAGAAAAATCCTTCTACCTGTGCTCTGGGTTTCATTTCCTCCCATTTGCTCTAGACTCAAACCATTTGCTTTGTCTTGTTTTGTTTTTAATACCTCACTTCCGTTTCTATTGATTCTTATCCTATAAATATGTTCAAGTTTTTTCCCACTATGCTATCTCTTCTCTGGCATTCACTTTCTATCACAGTTCAGTCTTTTGAAAAATGTAGCAGTCACTAGGTATAATCTTCACTAAAGACCAGAAAAGGTCTATGAGAAGGACTTAGAGATTCAGGAACTAATATGTGTGGTCATGTATTTATGTTGAGGGACAGAATAAAAATGGATGTTAAGTAAGGATAGAGAAAGGAATAAAGGAAAACAATAAAAGTGGAAGGGCAGCAAAAAACCCAGCTGGAGTAAACTAGTAGTTACTGAAAGAAAAAGACAATGTGGGTTTGCTACATAAAACATCTTCAGAGCAGGAAAGGAGGTACACAGACTTAAGAAAATAAATACTACAGGTTTCCTGAAGATGGAGTCCAAGACACAGAAGTAGGAGGAACAGAGAAATGGGTAATTTCTCTGTATAAAATGGGTAATTCAGATTGATTAGACAGGAATGTCTATTTGTATCTTTTTCTCCATTAACTTTAACTCTTTCCTGTATCTGAACTTTTTCTTTTTTTTTCTGCCTCTGAGGAAGAAGCTGCCACCTGCCTTCCTGCCAGAGCTAATTACTGCATTTACATGGTTAGATGATTCTACTACTTCTTGATTTTTCAGGATTTTACTTCAGTAGTTATCCTCACTTCACATGCTTCAATTTTTACCCTGTATTTTTATTCCCCTCCCTCTTTCCCTTCCCTTCTATTTCCTTCCCTTCCCACTTTGCCTCCCACTCTCCTTGCCTTTCTTTCTCTTTCTCTAAATACACACATACACACATATGTACATATATGTACGTACATATGTGTGTATGTGTGTGTATCCTACTTTGTACCAAACTCCATTCCTTATGCCTACAATCACACAGAGGATTCTCCAGTTCTAAAAACATTCATCCCTTAATCTTGATAAATTCATGAGTTGTCTCATTTCTTACCTTCCCTTTATCACCAAGCTTCACTAAAGAGTAGTCTACAATTGCTGCCTTTACTTTCTCACACCTACCATCTAGTTTCTGTACCGTCCAGTCTAATGAAACATCTTATTTGAAGATTACTGATGACTTCCTAATTGTCAAACAATGCTTCTTAGAACTCATCCTCCTCCGTATCTTGGAAACATTTGGCATTGGTAAACACCCCCTTCCTTTAAATTCTTTATTTCTTTGGCTTCAATAATATTTCAATCTCTGGATTCTTCTTCTAACTCTCACAGGATACCTTTTCTCCTTAACTTGCTTCTTTCTCTCCCTACCCCATAAGTGTGGGTATTCTCCTTAGATACTCCTTCTGATTTTTTCTCTGACTTTGGGCTTGGTGATTTCACTCACCTCTACAGTTTTAACTATCCTTTCTATGTAGTAGACTTCCAGTTTTTATATGTATGTCCAACCTCTCAGCCCTGCATCTCCATGTATTTTATGAACAGCTAGATTTGGATGGCTTTCAAGCACCTTACATTCAATTATATCCAAAGCTGAGTCTTTTGACCAAAGCCAGCATGTCTCCTTCTTTCTTTCCTTTGTTAAGAGTTTTGCTCTCAGTCACCCAAATAAAACATCTGGATTTATCTTTGATTCGTTCATTCATTCTTTCAGTAAAGATTTGAGAATCTATTATGTTACCACCAGTTAAAAAACTTCCAATGGTTTACTCTTTACTATACAATAAAACTGAACTTAGGTTAACAATATGCTCTACAACATGCCCCCACCTTATCTTTCTTAATTTAGAACACTTGCAGCCTATCTTTCAGGCAATGGGAACTAGCCATTCTGAAAATGCACCCTATGACAAACATTTACACTTCGGTGCCTTTTTTTCTTGCCATTTGGAATATGATAATTTCGCATACAACATTTTGCTTATTAAAATCTTATTTATGCTTTTTGTGTGCCCCTGTTAGCCTTTGAAATCTTATTTAAAATCTTATATTTATTTATAAAATCTTATTTATTTATTCCAAAACTATCTCAAATTCATCTATCATATAAGTAATCCATATTTTTCTTACAAATAATTTGTCTGATTTCTCTGTCCACAACATACTGTTGCTTGCTTATAGTACTTGTCCATTATTTATATGCATGGCTTTGAGTTTTCCTTTATTGAAAAGGAAAAAGAGTCTACAACAGAGGGTTTTTGGTAAAATATCATCATGTAAATGTTTGGAAGATAGGAGATCTGAATTGGAAGACATGATAGAGGATATTAATTACGGAGAAGAATAGCTTGGATTTGTAAATTAAGGATGCAGTGTCCTTTCTTCATTCTTCATAAAGTAGAGTGGTTTTGGAATAGAGGGACATTTCAATTACATCTCAGAAAAGGGAATAAGGCCAGAGATAATTGGAAATTGACCAGTGAAGCTGAATACTTAGAAAATTGTGTGCAAAAATGTAGACTTGAAAGATTATTTGGAAGCATATGCTAGTACTGCAGTATGCTTACATAAAAGGGAAGTAATCCAGTAGGGTTGACAGGATTTATATGCGAGAGAGAGTAGAGGTCCGACATATAAAATGAAAGATAGCACTTTTTCTGATCATGCAATGGTAATAGCTGAAATTAATTTCTTAAAAGCTTGGAAATTTGGCAGAGGTAAATGGGAGATGAGCAAATTCCTATAAGTAAGAAAAAGCATTGAAAATGATGAGGAATGGTCAAGGAGAGAGAGAAACCCAGCTTTCATTTCAAGCTGTCAGAGAGGACTGGTACAGATGAAAAAATAGTTTGAGGAAAGCTCTCAAGGAAAGAAATGAAGCCAAATGCTTTGAAGAGAAAAATAGATATTTTCAATTTTAGAACAAACTAATGGAGAGCAGAGAAAAGGAATAAAGAAATTAGAACAGAAATAGGGTAATCAAAGAGCAAATGACAAATGCCTGCAGTAGATGAAGAGTCTGGGTGATATAGGGAAGAAGCAAAAGCAAGCAAGGCTACTGACATTTTCTCATGTGCAGGAAGGGAAGATGGTTGTCATGTGTTTGAGAGATTATAGACAGATAGGTTAAGGTGACTTGAAGTCAGTTGTAAGAGTCCTTTATGGAGCTGTAATGCAGGAATGGATATAAGCTAACACAGGGGCACACAAAATCAAGCAGGAAATGAAAGAGCGACTCAGCAACAGACTTCACAGCTCAAGTGTGAGTGACTCTCATGAACAAGATGTTGAGAAAATCTGAATCTGCTTCTGGTATGGATGTGGCATAGTGGAAAATCTACATGCTCTTGGGTCAGAGATAGTTTTAGGCCCACTTCTACCACTTACCAGCTGTGCAAACTTGGGAAAATCTCTCAGCTTCCAGATCCTTGAATTTCTCATCTGTAAAGTGACTTCACATTGTTGTGAAGCTCAAATGAGACAATATTTGTGAAAATATCTTAAGCAAAATTTAGATATTATTATTCTAAGAATTTTTCTGCATGAGCTGAGCAAATATTTGTTTGTGGTTTCCTTTTCCCCCCAGCTTTATTGAGATATAATGGACATGTAACCTTGTGTTCATTTATAGTTTATGACACTGATTTTATATATTGATATATTACAGAATGATTATATCTGTGGGTTTCTATAGTAGATAGAATAAGAAGGAAATCACCAATATGATAAAAAAAAAAGAGAGTGAATGATATATGAGCAAAGAAAAACTTAGAAACTGGAAGTCACTGACATTACATATATGTGTATTATATATATAAGCAGTTTTATATGTTATATATATAAGCAGTTTTGTACATATACATATTTTATCACAAGTTGCCAACGTCACTTTATTTTTCTTTTCAACATCCTGTTCTACAGCTTCCTTGGCCCTTTTTGCCCAGATGCCAAAGAGCAGGACATTGGCACATGCCATTCGAAGACTGGCAAATGCCTTGAAGTTCCTCTCCTCCTCTGTAATGACTTCTTACAGACATTCCATACGGGCATGACTGGTCCTGTCAGCTGAGTAGTCAATTTGAGTTCTTCATCAGAGCTGTCTCCCTTCTTGGGGGCCTAGGCTTCCTGGGAAAGAGGATGAGCTTGCAGCCGTACTACTTCAGCCACTTTATATTGGCCTGCAGCAATTCCGTGGACTTGTTCTGCCTTCTTGGATTCACTGAGATTCTAATGGTCCATGCCACCTTCTTGTGGAGGCCAGCCACCCATAACTTCCATGCTGAAGCCCCTGCCATCTTGCACTTTGGTGTGATACCTCACCATGGGGCACTTCAGGATGGGCTGGATGGGTCTGGATGCGGGTGCTCCAGGCCATGTGGTGTGCCTTGGCTTGCAAGCCTTGAGTTTGTGGATCTTCTCTGCTGGCTGGTTGAACCATGTGGCTATGCTGCTGCCAGTCCTTGTGGAAGTGGGGCTTCAGCATCATGCCATTTGGGCTGGGTGCCATGGTTGTGGCCTACAGGCCTCCTCCGAGGGAGAAAGGCCAGTAGGAAAACAATATGTGTATTTTTAAAGTTTTTATTTTAATCACCTAGTGCTCACCAGGACAAGTGCAGTCCTTAATCCCCATTACCTATTTCACCTATCCCCTCCCCCCTCCCCCCTGGTAACCATCAGTTTGTTCTCCATAGCTAAGTCTGTTTCTTCGTTTCCCTCTCTCATTTCCCCTTTGCTTGTTTGTTTGGTTTCTTAAATTTCACATATGAGTGAAATCCTATGGTATTTGTCTTTCTCTGACTGACTTATTTCACTTAGCATAATACACATTCTAGCTCCATCCACGTTGCTGCACAGGGCAAGATTTCATTCTTTTTTATGGATGAATTATATATATATATCTTCTTTGTCCATTCATCTATCGATGGACACTTGGGCTGCTTCCATATCTTGGCTATTGTAAATAATGCTACCATAAACATATACCTTTGAATTAGTATTTTGTATTCTTGGGTAAACACCTAGTAGTGCAATTGCTGGATCATAAGGTCGTTCTATTTTTAACTTTTTGAGGAACCTCCATACTGTTTTCCACAGTGGCTGCACCAGTTTGCATTCCCACCAACAGTACAAGATGGTTCCCATATCCCCACATCCTTGCCAACACCTGTGTTTTGATTTTAGCCATTTTGGCATGTGTGAGGTGATATCTTATTGCAGTTTTAATTTGCATTTCCCTGATGATGAGTAATGTTGAGCATCTTTTCTTAGGATTACTCATTTTTAAGGTGCTGAGTTTGGTAAGTTCTTTATGTATTTTGGATATTAATCCTTTATTGGATATGTCATTTGCAAATATCTTCTCCCATTCAGTAGGTTGATTGTTTTGATTTTTGTTGATTGTTTCCTTTGCTGTGAGGAAACTTTTTATTTTGATGTAGTCTCAATAGTTTATTTTTGCTTTTGTTTCCCTTGCCTCAGGGTACCTATCTAGAAAAAAGTTGCTGTGGAGAATGTCAGAGAAATTACTGCCTGTGCTCTCTTCTAGGACTTTTTATGGTTTCAGGTCTCATATTTAGGTCTTTAGTCCATTTTGAATTTATTTTTGTGTATAGTATAAGTAAAGTGTGCCAGTTTTATTCTTTTGCCTATTGCTGTCCAGTTTTCCAGCACTATTTGTTGAAAAGACTCTCTTTTTTCCTTTGGATATTCTTTCCTGCTTTGTCAAAGATTAATTGACCATATAATTATGGGTTTATTTCTGGATTTTCTATTCTGTTCTATTGACCCACATGTCTATTTTTGTTACAGTATCGTACTGTTTTGATTACTATAGCTTTGTATTATAATTTGAAGTCCAGAACTGTGACGCCTCCAGCTTTGCTTTTCTTTTTCAAGATTGCTTTGTCTATTTGGGGTCTTTAGTGGATCCATACAAATTTTAGAATTGTTTGTTCTAGCTGTGAAAAATGCTGTTAGTATTTTGATAGGATTGCATTAAATGTGTAGATTGCTTTGGGTAGACATTTTAGCAATATTTGTTCTTCCACTCCACCAGCATGGAATATCTTGCCATTTCTTTGTGTCATCTTCAATTTCTTTCATCAGTGTTTTATAGTTTTTAGAGTACAGGTCTTTCACCTCTTTGGTTAGGTTTATTCCTAGTATCTTATTTTTGGTGCAATTGTAAATGGGATTGTTTACTTTTTTCTTTTTTTTGTTTGTTTTGTTTGTTTGTTTGTTTTTATTATGTTATGTTAATCACCATACATTACATCATTAGTTTTTGATGTAGTGTTCCATGATTCATTGTTTGCATATAACACCCAGTGCTCCATTCAATACGTGCCCTCTTCAATACCCATCACCAGGCTAAAGCATCCCCCCACCCCCCTCCCTCTAGAACCCTCAGTTTGTTTCTCAGGGTCCATAGTTTCTCATGGTTCATCTCCCCCTCCAATATCCCCCCCTTCATTTTTCCCTTCCTACTACATTCTTTTTTTTTTTAACATATACTGTATTATTTGTTTCAGAGGTACAAGTCTGTGATTCAACAGTCTTACACAATTCACAGTGCTCACCATAGCACATACCCTCCCCAGTGTCTATCACCAGCCACCCCATGCCTCCCACCCCCCACCACTCCAACAACCCTCAGTTTGTTTCCTGAGATTAAGAATTTCTCATATCAGTGAGATCATATGATACATGTCTTTCTCTGATTGACTTATTTCACTCAGCATAATACCCTCTAGTTCCATCCACGTCATTGCAAATGACAAGATTTCATTCCTTTTCGTGGCTGTATAATATTCCATTGTGTGTGTGTGTGTGTGTGTGTGTGTGTGTGTGTGTGTGTGTGTGTGTGTACCACATTTTCTTTATCCATTCATCTGTCAATGCACATCTTCACTCTTTTCATAATTTGGCTATTGTGGACATTGCTGCCTTAAACACTGGGGTGCACATACACCTTTGGGTCCCTACATTTGTATTTTTGGGGTAAAATACCCAGTAGTGCAATTGCTGGGTCATAGGGGAGCTCTATTTTCAACTGTTTGAGGAACCTCCATACTGTTTTCCAGAGTGGCTGCACCAGCTTGCACTCCCACCAAAAGTGTAGGAGGGTTCCCCTTTCTCCACATCCCCGTCAACATCCATCGTTACCTGACTTGTTAATGTCAGCCATTCTGACTGGTGAGAGGTGATATCTCATTGAGGTTTTGATTTGGATTTCCCTGATGCTGAGCAATGTTGAGCACTTTTTCATGTGTCTGTTGGCCATTTGGATGTCTTCTTTGGAAACATGTCTCTTCATGCCTTCTGCCCATTTTTTAATTCGATCATTTGTTCTTTGGGTGTTGAGTTTGATAAGTTCTTTATAGATTTTGGATACTAGCCCTTTATCTGATATGTCATTTGCAAATATCTTCTCCCATTCTGTCAGTTGTCTTTTGGGTTTGTTGACTGCTTTGTTTGCTGTGCAAAAGCTTTTTATCTTGGTGAAGTCCCAATAGTTCATTTTTGCCCTTGCTTCCCTTGCCTTTGGCGATGTTTCTAGGAAGAAGTTGCTGCGGCTGAGGTCGAAGAGGTTGCTGCCTGTGTTCCCCTTGAGGATTTTGATGGACTCCTGTCTCACATTTAGGTCTCTCAACCATTTTGAGTCTATTTTTGTATGTGGTGTAAGGAAATGGTCCAGTTTCATTCTTCTGCATGTGGCTGTCCAATTTTCCCAGCACCATTTGTTGAAGAGACTGTCTTTTTTCCATTGGACATACTTTCCTGCTTTGTTGAAGATGAGTTGACCATAGAGTTGAGGGTCCATTCCTGGACTATTCTATTCCATTGATGTATGTGTCTATTTTTGTGCCAGTACCATACTTTCTTGATGATGACAGCTTTGTAATAGAGCTTGAAGTCTGGAATTGTGATGCCACCAGCTTTGCTTTTCTTTTTCAACATTTCTCTGGCTATTTGGGGTCTTTTCTGTTTCCATACACATTTTAGGATTCTTTGTTTCATTTCTTTGAAAAAAGTGGATGGTATTTTGATAGAGATTGCATTAAATGTGTAGATTGCTCTAGGTAGCATTGACATGTTCACAATGTTTGTTCTTCCAATCCATGAGCATGGAACGCTTTTCCATTTCTTTGTGTCTTCCTCAATTTCTTTCATGAGTATTTTATAGTTTTCTGAGTACAGATTCTTTGCCTCTTTGGTCAGATTTATTCCTATGTATCTTATGATTCTGGGTGCAATTGTAAATGGGATCAACTCCTTCATTTTCTTCTGTCTTGTTGTTGGTGTATAGGAATGCCACTGATTTCTGTGCATTGATTTTATATCCTACCACTTTACTGAATTCCTGTATGAGTTCTAGCAGTTTGGGGTGGAGTCTTTTGGGTTTTCCACCTAAAGTATCATATCATCTGCAAAGAGTGAGAGTGTGACTCCTTCTTTGCTGATTCAGATGCCTTTTATTTTTTTTGTTGTCTGATTGCTGTGGCTAGGACTTCTAGTACTATTTTGAATAGCAGTGGTGATAGTGGACATCCCTGCCATGTTCCTGACCTTAGGGGGAAAGCTCTCAGTTTTTCCCCATTGAGAATGATATTCGCTGTGGGTTTTTCATAGATGGCTTTTATGATATTGAGGTATGTACCCTCTATCCCTATACTCTGAAGAGTTTTGATGAAGAAAGATGCTGTACTTTGTCAAATGCTTTTTCTGCATCTATTGAGAGGATCGTACGGTTCTTGTTCTTTCCTTTATTAATGTATGGTATCACATTGATCAATTTGCAGATGTTGAACCAACCTTGCAGCCCAGGGATAAATCCCACTTGTCGTGGTAAATAATCCTTTTAATGTACTGTTGGATTGTATTGGCTAGTATTTTGGTGAGAATTTTTGCATCCATGTTCATCAGGGATATTGGTCTATAATTCTCCGTTTTGATGCGGTCTTTGTCTGGTTTTGGGATCAAGGTAATGCGGGCCTCATAAAATGAGTTTGGAAGTTTTCCTCCCATTTCGATTTTTTGGAACAGTTTCAGAAGAATAGGTATTAATTCTTCTTTAAATGTTTGGTAGAATTCCCCTGGGAAGCCATCTGGCCCTGGGCTCTTGTTTGTTGGGAGATTTTTGATGAGTGCTTCAGTTTCCTTAGTGGTTATAGGTCTGTTCAGGTTTTCTATTTCCTCCTGGTTCAGTTTTGGTAGTTGATACATCTCTAGGAATGCATCCATTTCTTCCAGATTATCTAATTTGCTGGCATAGAGTTGCTCATAATATCTTCTAATAATTGTTTGTGTTTCTTTAGTGTTGGTTGTGATCTCTCCTCTTTCATTCATTTTATTTATTTGGGTCCTTTCTCTTTTCTTTTTGATAAGTCTGGCCAGGGCTTTGTCAATCTTATTGATTCTTTCAAAGAACCAGCTCCTAGTTTCGTTGATCTGTTCTACTGTTCTTTTGGTTTCTGTTTCATTGATTTCTGCTCTGATCTTTATTATATCTCTTCTCCTGCTGGGTTTAGGCTTTATTGCCTGTTCTTTCTCCAGCTCCTTTAGGTGTAGGGTTAGGTTGTGTATTTGAGACCTTTCTTGTTTCTTGAGAAAGGCTTGTATTGCTATACACTTTGCTTTAGGACTGCCTTTGCTGCATCCCAAAGATTTTGAACAGTTGTGTTCTCATTTTCATTTGTTTCCATGAATTTTTTAAATTCTTCTTTAATTTCCTGGTTCACCCATTCATTCTTTAGTAGGATGCTCTTTAGCCTCCATGTATTTGAGTTCTTTTCGACTTTCCTCTTGTGATTGAGTTCTAATTTCAAATCATTGTGGTCCGAAAATATGCAGGGAATGATCCCAATCTTTTGGTACCAGTTGAGACCTGATTTGTTACCTAGGATGTGATCTATTCTGGATAATGTTCCATAAGCACTAGAGAAGAATGTATATTCTGTTGCTTTGGGATGGAATGTTCTGAATATATCTGTGAAGTCCATGTGGTCCAGTGTGTCATTTAAAGTCTTTATTTCCTTGTTGATCTTTTGCTTAGATGATCTGTCCATTTCAGTCAGGGGGGTGTTAAAGTCTCCCACTATTGTTGTATTGTTGTCGATGTGTTTTTTTTTGCTTTTGTTATTAATTGGCTTATGTAATTGGCTGCTCCCATGTTAGGGGCATAGATATTTACAATTGTTAGATCTTCTTGTTGTGTAGACCCTTTACGTATGATATAGTGTCTTTCCTCATCTCTTATTATAGTCTTTGGCTTAAAATCTAATTTGTCTGTTATAAGGATTCCCACCCCAGCTTTCTTTTGGTGTCCATTAGCATGGTAAATGGTTTTCCACCCCCTCACTTTCAATCTGGGGGTGTCTTTGGGTCTAAAATGAATCTCTTGCAGACAGCATATCGATGGGTCTTGTTTTTTAATCCAATCTGATAGCCTGTGTCTTTTGATTGGGGCATTTAGCCCATTTACATTCAGGGTAACTATTGAAAGATATGAATTTAGTGCCATTGTATTACCTGTAAGGTGACTGTTACTTTTTATTGTCCCTGTTCCTTTCTGATCTATGTTACTTTTAGGCTCTCTCTTTGCTTAGAGGACCCCTTTCAGTATTTCATGTAGGGCTGGTTTTGTGTTTGAAATTTCTTAAGTGTTTGTTTGTTCTGGAAGCTTTTTATCTCTCCTTCTATTTTCAATGACAGCCTAGCTGGATATAGTAGTCTTGGCTGCATATTTTTCTCATTTAGTGCTCTGAAGATATCATGCCAGTCCTTTCTGGCCTGCCAGGTCTCTGTGGATAGGTCTATTGCCAATCTAATATTTCTACCATTGTAGTTTACAGATCTCTTGTCCCGAGCTGCTTTCAGGATTTTCTCTTTGTCTCTAAGACTCAGAAGTTTTCTTGTTAGATGTCGGGGTGTTGACCTTTTTTTAATTGATTTTGAGGGTGGGTTCTCTGTGCCTTCTGGATTTTGATGCCTGTTTCCTTCCCCACATTAGGGAAGTTCTCTGCTATAATTTGCTCCAATATACCCTTTGCCCCCCTCTCTCTTTCCTCTTCTTCTGGGATCCCAATTATTCTAATATTGTTTAGTCTTATGATGTCACTTATCTCTCAAATTCTGCCCTCGTGATCCAGTAGTTGTTTATCTCTCTTTTTCTCAGCTTCTTTATTTTCCATCATTTGGTCTTTTTTTTATCACTAATTCTGTCTTCTGCCTCATTTTTCCTATCAGTTATAGCCTCCCTTTTTGATTGCACCTCATTAATAGCCTTTTTGATTTCTACTTGGTTAGATTTTAGTTCTTTTATTTCTCCAGAAAGGTTTTCTCTAATATCTTCCACACTTTTTTAAAGCCCAGCTAGTATCTTTATAATCGTCATTCTCAAATCTAGTTCTGACATCTTACTAATGTCCATATTGATTGGTCCCTGGCAGTCGGTACTGCCTCTTGTTCTTTTTTTTGAGGTGATTTTTCCATCTTGTCATTTTGTCCAGCGGAGAATAGATGAATGAGAGAGCAAAATGCTAACAGGGTAAAAAAGACCCCAGAAATACATACACTAAACAAATCAGAAGAGACCTGAAACTGGGGGAAAAGAAAGGGAAAGAAAGAAAAAAGAAAAAAGAAGAAGATAAAAAAAAGAATATGATCAAATATGATCAGGCTGGTGCATAGATCAGTGCCACACACTAGATTTTGGGTGTATTTTGGTCTGTTAGAAGAAACTGCCTACCAAAATTTTAAAGAAAGAAAAGCTTATATATGTACAAAAATAAGGGTAAATATGATGAAGGGATGGAATATGAATGTAAAGATGAAAATTATAAAGGTTTTTTAAAAGGAATTGATAAAATAAGAAGTTGGGTGAAACAAGAAAGAAGAGAAATTAAAAAAAAAGGGGGGAGAGAATGTGATCAGGCAGGAGACTAGAACAAAGCCATACACTTGAGATTTAGGGTATATTTTGGTCTGTTAGAAGAAAGTGTATCCTAAAATTTTAAAGAGAGGGGCGCCTGGGTGGCTCAATCGTTAGGCGTCTGCCTTCAGCTCGGGTCATGGTCCCGGGGTCCTGGGATCGAGCCCCACATCGGGCTCTCTGCTCAGCAGGAGGCCTGCTTCTCCCTCTCCCATTCCCCCTGCTTGTGTCCCCTCTCTCGCTGTGTCTCTGTCTGTCAAATAAATAAAATCTTTAAAAAAAAATTTTAAAGAGAGAACAACTTACATATATATACCAAAAATAAGGTTAACTAATATGAAGGGATAGAATATGACTCGAAAAATGAAAAATGAAAAGGGTTTTTAAAGAAGGGATTGATAAGATGTTGGTTGAAAAAGGGAAAAAGAACAATTCAAAAAAATAAAGAAAAAGAAAATTAAGAAAATTAACTTTGAAAGATAAAGAATCGGGGGGAAAAAAGCCATGAATTCTATGTGCAGTATTCCCCTAGTGCTGGAGTTCTGCCATTCTCATTGATGGTAAACTTGGTCTTGGCTGGCTGTTCTTGCTCATCTTCTTGGGGAGGGGCCTGTTGCTGTGGTTCTCCAATGTCTTTGCTGGAGGTGGAACTGCCCCACCCTTGCTGGGTCCGGGCTAAGTAATCCACTCAGGTTTGCTCTTGGTTTGCCCTCGGGAGCTTTTGTTCCCTGCAAGCTTTCCGTACAGCTTTGGAGGACTAGAGTGAAAATGGCGGCCTCCCAATCTCCCCGCCCTGGAGAAGCTGAGAACTTGGGGCCCCGCTCCTCAGTGCGCCCCCAGAGAAAAGCAGTCAATCATTCCCGTCTCCCCAATCTCCAGCCTCACTCCATGCTCACCCGGCCTGTGACCGAGCGTTTCTATCTCTGGCACCTGACCCCGTGTGGAGTCTCCAAACCCAGCAGATCCCTGCGGTGCGCTCCCGTGCCACTCCTCCTGGGGGAGGAAGGGGAGTCTCCCCAGCTCTGCCGCTTGTTGGGTCCCTGCTGGAGGACCAGTGGCCCGACTGTGCCGCGTATCACAGTTTATGGCAACCCCGAGCTGAGAGCCTGCTCCTCAGCTCCGTCTCTGCAGCCAGCTTCCCTGCTCCGATACCTGGGAGCTCTGCCGCACTCAGGCACCCCCGGTGTTTCTGTGACCCCGAGGGTCCCGAGACCACACTGTCCCACGAGGGTTCCACCCCCCGTTTAGCCACTGGAGCAACGTCCTTCAGCGGAGCTGACTTCTAAAAGTTCCGATTTTGTGCTCCGCGGCTCTATCACTTGCCAGAAGTGGCCAACGGAGGCCCCCTCCCCCGCCGTCTAACCTCCCAAATATCGCCTTGGATTAATTTCTCCGCACATCCTACCTTCCAGAAAGTGATCGCTTTTCTGTTCAGAGAGTTGCTGCTATTCTTTTCTTCGATCTCCTCTTTAGTTCATAGGTGTTCAGAATGGTTTGATCCCTATCTAGCTGAATTCCTGGGACCAGGTGAAATTTAGGTCTCCTACTCCTCTGCCATCTTCAGGATTGTTTTCTTAATTTCTTTTTCTGTGGCTTCATTATTGGTGTATAGAAATGCAACAGATTTCTGTAGAATGATTTTGTATCCTGTGACTTTGCTGAATTTGTTTATCAGTTCTAGCAGTTTTTTGGTGGAGTCTTTCAGATTTTCTATATATAGTATTATGTTATCTGCAAATGGTGTAAATTTTACTTCTTCCTCGCTGATTTGGATGCGTTTTATTTCTTTTCTTTTCTTTTCTTTTTAGAGAGAAAGAGCATGTGTGTGTGGGGTGGAGGAGGGGCAGAGGGAGAGAGAGAGAATCCTAAGCACCCTCCACAGCCAGCACAGAGCCAAACATGGGGCTTGATCCTACAGTCCTGAGACCATGACCTGAGCCAACTTCAAGAATCGGTGCTCAAGCAGTTGAGCCACCCAGTCTTCCCAATCTTTTATTTCTTTTCGTTGTCTGATTGCTGTGGCTAGAACTTCTAGTACTATGTTGAATAACAATATTTTTTAGAAAAATTTTAAGGCTCATAATGGTACTATTCATGATACATGAAATGCAACAGTATGTCTAAAGGAGTAACAGGTGATGAGTGAACTTCAGAAAGCATGAAAGGAACACTACATCAAAAACTAATGATGTATGGTGACTAACATAACATAATAAAATAAAATTAAAATTAAAAAAACGAATGTACTCTATGGTGACTAACATAACATAATAATAAAAAAAAGAAATCATGAAAGGAGCCAGAAAACATTCATTATATTTAAATAAACATTAAATAAACATTATATTTAAATAAACAAAGTACAATTTTATATACCACATAAAGTTATACTGGGTCAGAGAACGGGGTTGTCATACATGAATAAAACATAACTATGTGACTCTAGACCCGACTCTCTCTATATCTCTATGTGCTCATTGAATGTTGAAAAGAAGTGAATGATGTTCCGGATGAGATCACCCAACTTTTGAGGCCCTTTATTGTATCTGTGCTAAAGACCCTGCTTCTGAGAAAATACACATTGAATGTAAATGAAATTGCATGTAAAAATGAAAAAGGAAGGAGTACTCTAATGACCCAAGTTTCTTCCAAATCCTTATTGCTAAATCCTTAGTTCAGTTCTGCATTACGTCTCAGATTATTAATAGCCTCCCAATTGACTCTATGTCCAATCTTACACCTCTTCAATCAATATTATACCTTTGTTGTAAAAGTGAGCTCTTAAAAAATACAATTCTGAACATGTTACTGATCTGCTCAAAAAATCTTTAATAGTTGCCCACCACCTATAGAAAGGCTCAGCAAACTTTTTTCTGTAAAGGGCCAGATAGTAAATATTTTAGGCTTTCCAGGCTATACACAGTCTTTGTAAAATAGGCTTCTTAGTTGTTTTTCTTACATTAGTTAACAATTTAAAAACCAATCTTAGCTCATGGGCTGTACAAACAAAGAGCTGGATTTGGCCCTTCAGGCCATAGTTTGTTGACCTGTAGAGTAAATAAAGTGCTAGCTCCTTAATATAGCATAGCAGTCTCCCCATAATCTGGCCTACTGCTTTCTTCTCAAGTTTTATATATTGCCAAAACACTTCCCACACCTTCTGCTGTGGGAATTAAATTGTTGGCAGTATCTGGAAGTACACCAAGCTGAGTTTTGTACCTCTGTACTTGCTCATATTGCATCCACTAAAATTGTCCTTCTTTATCCAACTGGCAGGCTACTCCTCTCTCAAGACTCTACTAAAGGTGTCATCTCTTCTATTAAATATTTCCTGACTGCCCATTTAGAATTGGTCTTTGTAACCTGTACAAATATGGATCACAGTATCTACAGCACTTCAGTGTGCTTATTTACTCCCCAACTCCAATGTGAGTCTCTCAAAGGCAGAAAAAGACATACTTGGATTTGTATCTCTAACATACAATAGCCATTTAGTAAATGTTTGTTAAATGAATGGCCCCAGGCATTGTGTTAGCGAGTCATCCGACACTAGCAACAACATAAAGAGAAATGAAGAGAGATCGGCAGCCCTCTGAATTGTGCATGACCCACACACAGAAGCAAGCTATTACTTTTGTTGTCTCTAGAGAAGCTCCCTGATTCCCACTCTTACATCTTGTGGAGATTTCCCCATACACTCATCAGGGCATGAGGGTGGTTACACAGAAAGGTTATGGAGACCTTTCCTTGAAGCAGTAATGCCATCTAATAGTGCCTGTGTTTTTAGAATCCATATGTGGACTCAAAAGCTATCTTCCAATAAACATACTTTAAAAAATGTTCCTAGGGATTTTAGTATTATTAGTGATAGAATGGTGACCTAAATACGTGTTAGTGAGCTGCCTTTGGAATGTAGCTACTCTGTCTCAGTGGGGAAAACGTGCTCTGAGTTCCAAGCTGATGACTTATGAGTTAACTTTTGCACATAACTCATTCCTAAGTTTGGGGCTGTCTCTACTTAAAATATATCAAGCATAGGTCAGAGGAACTGGAATAGGAGTCAACCAGATTAAAAGTAAAGCCATAAAAGTGAGAGCCAAAGAGAAATATGATATAACTGTGTTTCTAAAACTAGAAAATGGGGTAGTGAGGCTCCTTGTTGTACACTCTGGAGAGGACAATGTATAAAGGAAATTGACTTTGAAAAACAAATTATAGGAGTATTTGGGAACATTCAGAAAATTGCAATAATATCTTAGCAATTTATAAAAAATTGCTATTCAATAAATAGCAATTTATTGAATTCTTACTATGTGCCAGGAACCACTCTAAGAATTTTTTTTCTTTTTTTATTATGTTCAGTTAGCCAGGATATAGTACATCATTAATTTTTGATGTAGTGTTCAGTGATTCATTAGTTGCATATAACACCCAGTGCTCATCACAACACGTACCCTCCTTACTACCCATCACCTGGGACGCCTGGGTGGCTCAGTCATTAAGCGTCTGCCTTCAGCTCAGGTCATGATCCCAGGGTACTGGGATCAAGCCCCGCATCGTGCTCCCTGCTCAGTGGGTAGCCTGCTTCTCCCTCTCCTCCCCCTGCTTGTGTTCCCTCTCTCACTGTGTCTCTCTCTGTCAAAGAAATAAATCAAATCTTAAAAAAAGAAACTTTAAAAAAAATAAATAAAATAAAATTTACAAAAAAAAATACCCATCACCTGCCTACCCCATTCTCCCACCCCTTTCCCTCTGTAACCCTCAGTTTGTTTTCCGGAGTCCAGAGTCTCCCATGGTTTGTCTCACTCTCTGATTTTTTTCCTGTTCAGTTTTCCCTCGCTTCCCCTGTGGTCCTCCATGCTATTGCTTATGTTCCACATATGAGTGAAACCATATGATAATTGTCTTTCTCTGCTTGACTTATTTCACTTAGCATAATCCCCTCCAGTTCCATCTATGTCGATGCAAATGGTGGGTATTCATCCTTTCTGATGGCTGAGTAATATTCCATTGTATATATGTACCACATCTTCTTTATCCATTTATCTGTTGAAGGGCATCTCGGCTCCTTCCACAGTTTGGCTATTGTGGACATTGCTGCTATGAACATTGGGGTGCATGTGCCCCTTCTTTTCGCTACATCTGTATCTTTGGGGTAAATATCTAGTAGTGCAATTTCTGGGTCATAGGGTAGCTCTATTTTTAATGTCTTGAGGAACCTCCATACTGTTTTCTAGAGTGGCTGTACCAGCTTGCATTCCCACCAACAGTAGCGAGGATGTGGAGAAAGGGGAACTACTCTAAGAATTTTATATAAATTATCAATCACACACACACACACACACACACACACACACACACACACACGCACGCACACAGAGAGAGAATGATTTCTTTACCCCTACCAGGGGCAAATGGAGTGTGAAGCCTACTCCCTGATTATTATAATTTTCTGCCCAAAGATTTTATACACACACACACACACACACACACACACACACACACACAAAATGATCAACCTTCAGAAAGTAAAGAAAGAGGTCAAGGATAGAAAATAGTGTGACCAGATATTCATCTACCCAAGAAAAGAGTGTAGGAGGAAAGAAAACCTTAGAAGCAATACATAACTACCTTCTCAATGTGTTATGACAGAAAAATTCCAGAGTCAGTCAAAGATGAGAAAAAGAGTCAACAAATTACCATAATACAAAGTGTACAATACATGTTGGCTGCCAACAATAGAAAGTGCATATAGCATCTTATTAAATGGGGAAGAAGGAGAAAAATAATCACAGTCTTTGGCCATGAAGACTCTTGGGTAGAGCAGAAATGTTAAAGCTCATGAATGTGTATGAGAAGTGGGAGTAGAAATGGCCAGAGGGTCGCTAAAGCACATCAAAAAAGAGAAGGCAGAGAAAAAGGAGAAGGCAAAAGAATAACAATTTCAGTTTAGACATTTTTGTAAGAAATTGATGTGATGGAAATTTAATATTTGTAGAAGCAATGCTGGTTGGGAAAAGATTTATTAATATGTATAATATGCAAACTACTTTAAAATAAGAAATTGTAAGTATAAACTAGAATAACTTATTTAAAAATGCTTTTTAAAGGATAAAGTGCTTTATACATACAAAAGATACTACTTGCCATGAGAGGTTATCACCTAAATATGGGAATTAAGGGGTTATTTGTCCATTAGGTTCAAATTGGGGTAGACACCTACAAAATGTGATATGAGGAGCAAATGCTACACAATGATTGTATAACTAGTGTGCTATATATGAATTTTATCCACTTTGTGTGGCAAGAAAGATGTTTGGTCACAAAAATCTTTCTCTTTATTCCTCAGAAAAGAACCTGTCCCTGATGGACTCCTATAGCTGTAGCATTCACCTTTGCCTATCTCCTACTATTATTCTCTCTCTCAACTATTTTGGGCACATTCATGGCTTTAGGTCATAATGTGACTTGACAAAATGTTAACATTTATAGTAAATTTGTTAAAGAGTGTCTAGTAGTGACCTTGTAGAATGTTCACCTAGATTTTTGATGTTGTTTGTTTTAAAAAACATAAATTGAAATTTTATGGGCCAAGTTTTCATTGTTTTTCCTGCACATTGTAAAGAGAGCCAATAGGATTTTTCGTTTTCTTTGGCTAACTTCCTAAGTGTAGCTTTTACATCCTTGTTTCTCAGGGTGTAAATGAGGGGAATTAACATGGGAGTAACAGCTCCATAAAATATTGAGAAGAATTTGTATTCTTCCTGAGATTCCTTTGACTGAAGTTTCAGGTACATGTAGATGGCTATACCATTTAATATGGTGACCACAGTTAGCTGGGGTCCACAGGTAGAGAAAGCTTTGAGCCTGGACTGAACAGAGTGGATCCTCAGCATGATAACCACAATGTGCAAGTAGGAAATGAGGACGAAAGTTAAAGGCAGGGGCAGTGTGAATATATTGACAACCAGACCCAGACTCAGACTGACAGGAGTGTCAGAGCAGACGAGCTTCTGCAGGGCCTGAATCTCAAAGGTGAAATGGTTGATGATATTCTGTCCACAATAACAATCAGGTCTTGCAATGATTGGTAAGACTACTCCTAAAATGGCACTGGCCCAGGTTCCCAAGGCCAACTGTATTCAAACCTGATTATTCATAATGGTGGTGTAATGCAGGGGATTGGAGATTGCAACAAACCTGTCACAAACCATGACAGCAAGGAAAAGATATTCTGTCTTCCCTGGATAGAGGGATGTGGTCATCTGGGCATAACAGCTGGTATAGAAAATGATGCAGAAGTCCCTGAAGCATTGGGCCAAGACATATGGTTCCTAGATGGTGGAGTAACAGATACCAAGGAAGGATAAATTACTGAGGAAAAAAATACATGAGGATATTGAGAATCCCATCTGAATATAACAATAAAGCTGTTCCCAAATATTGTGTTAAGGTAGAAAAACAGCAGTCCCAAGAAGGCACTCTGGATTGGAGGCTGTTGGGAAAATTCAGTGGGCAGTCACCTCAGTGGCATTGTCTCTAGACTGCCCGTTTAGTCATCTCAAGTACTGGGAAAGACAACAAAATGTAATGTCACCTATGTTAGGAAGTAAGAGGAATAGCATCTTAGTAGCCTGTTAGAGTTCATGTTCTAGACTTCTGATTAATTATTGTGTGTCATTTGTTTTACTGGGTTAGACTCAGCAGCTCAAGTATCCAATGATGAAAATACAGGTTCTCTTTGCTTTTCTATCTTGTAGAAAATTATAAGTTTAAGTTGTTTGGACTGTGTTAGATCCCACTAGAGGTACTTAATACCTGATCAAGTAAGACAGTCATTAACATTGAGTTAAACAAAATTATTTTGCTCATAAAGGGGCATTACTAGATGATTGACTTTATTCTTGACAAAAAAAGAGGCAAATATGCTACATCTCCCCACCAAACATGCTTATTTATAGACAGCTTTATGGAAGTCGGTTCACCAATTACAAGCAATAATTTTTAACTTTAAGCTCAGTGATCCAATTGTGAATGCTTGAAATACTTATTTACTTTTCAACTCTTTTTTTTGCTTCTTCTATGTCATATTAAAACCACATACGGATGGCAAATTAGAAAGTGTTTATGTAGGTAAAGCAATCAGTCAATTCAATGGAAAAACACCACCAGACAAAATGACATGAAATAAATGAAGCGACTTGTGGATTTACGAAAATCTCACTCTTTGTTCAGTTGTTCTGACATCTGTCTTCAATGACAGAAGCATACTATATGCAGATCCTACCATCTCCATATAATTTCAAACAAGAGCTTAAAGAATGATGGGAAAATTTTATTAGATAAAGGATTTTATGAAGACAATGGTTACCAGAAATTTTGAAGAGCGACAAGTCAAATTTTGGAATACATGTTTCCAGAAGTGTAGAAAGAGAGAAAGAAAGAAGGAAGGAAAGAGAAGGAAAAGACAGAGCCCTGTCAGTTTTGTATGATTTTGGTAGGGAGTGAAACAGATGACCCATTGAAATCTATTCTGGCTTTAGGATTTTCTTACTTACACACAGAATCAAATCTCTCCATACTGTATTGTTGTATTAGTGCTGCATATAATTGAGTAATTCTTCATACCCAAAAAGCCAAATGTTAAAATACAGAAAGAAAGTGAGGAAGTCAGTGGGATCTAAGCCTAAATTCTGGTTCAGCCACTAATAAGCTGAACAATCTTGAGAAAGTCAGTTTCCTCATGTATGAAATGGGAATATCACCTAGCCTCTTGCAGGATTGTTCCAAGAGTTAGATAAGATTATGTCTATAAAGAACTTAGCACAGTGCTTGGCACAATAATTATCCACACAAGCTATGTTAACTCTGTTCTCACTTTCACATCCCAGGTAGACCTTTCCTTCAGCTTGAATTTCATCCTTGTAAACATGTACCAAAATGTCATTTCATCCTACCTTTCTTTGTGAGATTATCATGTTATCAGAAACAATACCATCTGAAGTTTTAGGTTTGAGTAACAACTAAAGAAAGTTTGACTGTGTAAGTCATTAAAATTTGTTCCTGATGGTAGGCGGGAGAAGACACATAAAAAGATGAAAATTACTCACTAACTTAGGGCTGGAGGACAGCAACAGAGAAGTGTACCTCATTCATAACAGAAGCATTTTGCAGTTGGCAACACCCCCACAAATGACTAATCTCCAAGAAGAAACTTGATTCCTTCAACTGCAAGGAAAAGAAGTTTAATACAAGCAGCTGTGATAATAAATCTTCCTATCAGTTGTGGTTATAAGGCTGGAAAATCTTGAGTTAACTGTGCTGGTGAATCATGCACATTTATTTCAACTTGTTAAATATATTTTTCTTTTATTTACACAGAGATGGCTTGTAATAAGGCTACCATGAAAAGTTGGTGTCCAAAAAACAATAAAGAAATTCATTGTCTAGCATACATAATGATAATATAGTTCATGCCAGTTCATGACATGCAATTTTTCTTTGTCTGTACAAATATGAAAATGAAATTTCTTCTTGAGGTGTCCAAAATTCTGTTACTTTGTTCTCAGCCACAGAAAAATAAATTGAGATGTCCTTTCTGAATACCTCTAGATATTTTTAAAATATTGGTGTTTGCCAAAAATGTATAGTGTACTTACAGACCGAAAATATTTAAGTAGCATTAAAAGAAGACACAATTCAAATGCAAGAAGGAACTTTGGAAATTTGGATAATGGTGCGGTGGTTGAAGAATTCATGACCTCAATCTTGAAGAATAGTTTCCACTTTGGAGATTTAGGGGCTATCTCTGCTTTGTAATTTAGTTGCCTAATACAAACATGGAGAGAGAAACAAAGAAGGAGGAGGAAGCTTCTGCTGTATTTCGCTTATTAAAATAATGTTCACTTTCCTCCTAACCTTGTTAATGCGAATTTCAGTGAATGTTCCGTATAGCAATGATTCTGGTTGGTAAACATGGTGGTGTTGGGTAACCACAGCCAGTCTGCCTCAAAGAGAAACTTTCTTCTGTCTGAGCAATTCTTCATTAATTTACTTTCTTTTCTGCTAGTAAATGAAATGTTCAGGTAGTGCTATATTGAGGAATTTTGGAGAACAAGATGTACATCATAGGATGATTGCATAACTTTTGTGTTCGCTGGGTTCTGCAAATGATATGTTGTGTTGGTCAATCCAGTTCTCTTCCAAGTATGATTGTGGGTTCAACAGAGATTAGATGAAGTTTTATTTTTATTTAGTTTTTTTTTTTAACTTAAGGGACTTTAGACCCCATATAATAGGAGTAAGACTGAGCATACAATTTAGAGCCTGTAAGTCCCTGGATCTAGTGAACATATCTGAGTCGCCTCTGCTTTCTCTGGCATTCTACTTTGCACAGAGGAAAGTCTTAAGAAATGTTTGCTGAAATAAAAGCTCCTGATGTCACTTTGACTGAATGGATTTTTCCATGAAGGTATTTTTATATTGCATTTAATGATACTGTTTGGGGCCATCTGACCATGAATAACTTTTTTTCCCTGAAATTTGTACTCATCAATTTTTGGTACAAAAAAATGTGTTGACTGATAGAGCAATACTCTGTAGAAAGACAACAGAAGAGGGGGACTTTCAGCCAGATAGTCACTTCTTATTGGGCATTTGTGGTTCACTCCTTCCATACAGGGTTGATAGTAAGGGTCTGCCTATGTGAGATACTCATTCCTCAGGAATTTTCTTTGTGATTCTATCCGAGGGAACTTCTCACCCCCAAATATTAAAAATATATTAAACTTGTGTGGAAATCCACAAAATATGAAGGAGGATTAGATGGAGAACATTTAGGAGAGCATACAAATTGGGAAAAATCATAGTGCCATCCAGGAAATATTTCACAGAGGACACGGTTGATGCTTCCCTAATGAAGATTACAGAACTGGAATAGAGGCAAACTACAGTAGGAATGGAAGGCTTCAGCTGTCCAGGCATCTGATGGAAGTCTCATTCTGCTAAAAGCAGAGCATCTGATAAATTTGGGATTTGCCTTACTGACAATTTCATTTCTCAGAAGGTTAAAGAAGCTTTGAGGGGAAATGATGTTATGGACTTAATTATGATAGAATGGACCAGAATCTTGGGAGAAAATAATCATATCACCTGGGAGTTCATAAAATAAAGAAATTCTCTGGTTAATATTTCTAAAAGGGAAGTTGGCTGTGAGGCCATAGATCTCTTTTCTCTAAATCTTTTAATTTCAAATTTCTTAAAGTCTCTGATGATAGTTTGACCAGAAACAGAGAATCACAAGAGATTTAAGATGAGAACAGACTTTTTCACTTTAAGTACACAGCACAGAACATGGAAACAGCACAGACTCAGCTCTCCTGGGTATAGACAATACTTATCTAGCAATCTCATAGAGGCCTAATTGACAGCAGGTTTCTTGCCTTATAATCAGAGGCTACTAGACCCATCCCTATTGCATACTGATCTGTGTGGCCTACTCTGAAAGTTTACTAGGTAACTGAATTTTATTTATCTTGTGGATATTTTTTCTTCAGAGCTTTTTGATGTGCATATGGAAGGATTCAATCTAGGCTTCATGGTCATGCAGAATAATTCATTCATTTATCCATTCAACAAATATTTTTTGATTTCTTACTATGTGTCAGTTCTGCTCTATTTGCTGAGGATATAGCAATGAACAAAAGAGACAAGACTTCCCTTCTTATTTAACTTGTTTTCTGTGGGGATGAGACAAAAAAGAAGTAACAAATGAAGTAAGTCAGATAGTAATAACTGTTAAGATGAAAATGAAATGGTTATATGAAAGAGCAGTGGAACAAGATTGTTATTATGTGTTTGCTTTCAAAGAAGGTGATGTTTGAGTGGGGACCAAAAATGACACAAAGTAACTATGTGAAAATTTAGGGGAATAGAGTTTGAGAGAGAAGGAACAGTAGGTGCTAAGACTCTAAGGCAAAAACAAGTTTAGGGGCGTCTGGATGGCTCAGTCCTTAAGCATCTGCCTTCAGCTCAGGTCATGATCCCAGGGTTCTGGGATCGAGCCCCGCATCCGGCTCCAGAGCAGGAAGGCTGCTTCTCCCTCTCTCACTCCCCCACTTGTGTTCCCTCTGTCACTGTCTCTCTCTCTGTCAAATAAGTAAATAAAATCTTTAAAAACAAAAACAAAACAAAAAAACAAAAAACAAGTTTAACTGTTTGCCAGATAGAGGTGAGTGTAGTTGAAGCACAGTGTAGGGGACCAATCTTCCTGGTTTGTCCTGGGCTTTCTTGATTTTTACCACTGAAAGTTTTGTGTTCCCAGAAACTCTTTAATTCCTGTGTCAGGTTTAGGATTACCACAGAAACTCATTAATGGTATCAACCTCACAGAATATTTTTCTCCAAGGTAACCATGCTGTGGTCCTTCAATCTCAATTCAGATGATTTAGTTCATTCCAAGATCTCTCAATAACAGATCCAGATTCACTCCTGAAAATACCTAGATCTACTCCTGATATTTTCCCCATTGTCCTCTTGAAGAGTGGTCCTTTGAACCAGACACCCTTCTGAAAGCATGGAACGACTAATGTCCATCATGGAGAAACTACAAATTGTGGCAGCATTCTTGTACTAATCTTGTACATCCTAGGATAGCCAGTTATTTTTAATAGTATTATGTTTAGCAAGGAAGTAAGGCCCCTAACCTTGATTTTTCCACACAAACTACTCTCAAACCGGTTATCTCATTTCCTCTGTGACTGTACAACTAATTTTCTTTTAACCTCAAGGCTCAGCTTTATGATTTGCTAAGCAATGCTTCATCTTGTTCAGTTTGGCTTGGAATTCCCTTCCACTGAGGTCATTTTGGATGCTAATTCTGGTATCCAAAACTTTACCTAAGCACGTCTTACTTTCTTTGTATCACTCAAAATTTGGCAAATTTGTCTTCTGGGTTTTTATCTAAGTCATTTGACAAAAGTGTTGAACAGAGCAGGGCCCCAGGCATGTCACTGGAGACATCCTTCCAACATAGCATTAATCCATTAATCAATATGTTAAGGGAAATTTGTTTAAGCAGGTATTAAATCTTAAAATTTCAAGCCTACTATGTTACCCATGATTTGGGATATGGCATGTAATCATGAGGCCAAAATATTGCCTAAAGATAAAGTTCTTCTCATTTGTTCTTGCAGATTACTGGCAATAAAAGATGATAAGACTGGAAATGTGGCTGGAACAGGTAAAGGACAGTAGGTACACCTAGGAGGGAGAAAAAGAACCCTCAAAGCTGGTTCACATGGGTTTAACAATTTGGGAAAAACCAGAAGAGGGAGGGCTTGAGGAGAAATGAAGAGTTAAATGTCTTAGCCTGTTATTAAAGTTTTTTGTAATAATGTTACAGCCATAGAAAATATATAAACAAATGTGTGTGATTGTCTTCCAGTGAAACTTCAATTAAAAAACCACACAGTGCACCAGATTTGATGGCCAGGCTGTAGTTTGCCAACTTCAGCTTTAGATGATTCAGAATCACCTTTACAGAAATATCCTCATCCATGTCTATGTGAATCCAGGAACACAGCTTCCACCTACTACCCTTCTTTCTCCTCTGTTAAGTTCTCCCAATTCCAAGATTCCACACATAGGCTGGGATCCCCTTAACCTCTCTTTTGTCCTGTCTTCCTGTCAGGATTCTTTCTTTAAAAAAAAGACTTTATTTTTTTGAGGGAGAGAGAGAGAGAGAGAAAGTGAGAGCGAGAGCGAGCACAGGAGTGGGGGGAGGGACAGAGGGCAAGATTCTTTCTTTTTTTTTTTCTTTTTTTAATTTTATTTTATTATGTTATGTTAGTCACCATACAATACATCATTAGTTGTTGATGTGGTGATCCATGATTCATTGTTTTCATATAACACCCAGTGCTCCATGCAGTACATGCCCTCCTTAATACCCATCACCGGGCTAACCCATCCCCCCACCCCCTCCCCTCTAGAACCCTCAGTTTGTTTCTCAGAGTCCATAGTCTCTCATGGTTCATCTCTCCCTCCGATTTCCCCCCCTTCATTTTTCCCTTCCTTCTCCTAATGTCCTCCATGCTATTCCTTATGTTCCACAGATAAGTGAAACCATATGATAATTGACTTTCTCTGCTTGACTTATTTCACTTAGCATCATCTCCTCCAGTCCCATCCATGTGGATGTAAAAGTTGGGTATTCATCCTTTCTGATGGCTGAGTAATATTCCATTGTATATATGGACCACATCTTCTTCATCCATTCCTCTGTTGAAGGGCATCTCAGCTCTTTCCACAGTTTGGCTATTGCGGACATTGCTGCTATGAACATTGGGGTGCATATGGCCCTTCTTTTCACTACATCTGTGTCTTTGGGGTAAATACCCAGGAGTGCAATTGCTGGGTCATAGGGTAGCTCCATTTTTAATTTTTTGAGGCACCTCTACACTGTTTTCCAAAGTGGCTATATCAACTTGCATTCCTACCAGCAGTGTAAGAGGGTTCCCTTTTCTCCACAACCTCTCCAACATTTGTTGTTTCTTGCCATTCTGACTGGTGTAAGGTGGTATCTCAATGTGGTTTTGATTTGAATTTCCCTGATGGCTAATGATGATGAACATTTTTTCATGTGTCTGTTAGCCATTTGGATGTCTTCTTCAGAGAAGTGTCTTTTCATATCTTCTGCCCACTTTTTGACTTGTTTTTTGGGTGTTGAGTTTGAGAAGTTCTTTATAGATCTTGGATACCAGCCCTTTATCTGTGTGTCATTCGCAAATATCTTCTCCCATTCTGTGGGTTGCCTCTTTGTTTTGTTGACTGTTTCCTTTGCTGTGCAGAAGCTTTTTATCTTGATGAAGTCCCAAAAGTTCATTTTTGCTTTTGTTTCACTAGCATTTGGAGATGTATCTTGAAAGAAGTTGCTGTGGGCGATGTCAAAGAGGTTATTGCCTATGTTCTCCTCTAGGATTTTGATGGATTCCTGTCTCACATTGAGGTCTTTCATCCACTTTGAGTTTATCTTTGTGTATGGTGTTAGAGAATGGTCAAGTTTCATTCTTCTGCATGTGGCTGTCCAATTTTCCCAGCACCATTTATTGAAGAGACTGTTTTTTTCCATTGCATATTTTCCTGCTTTGTCAAAGATTACTTGACCATAGAGTTGAGGGTCCATATCTGTGTTCTCTATTCTGTTCCATTGGTCTATATGTCTGTTTTTGTGCCAGTATCATGCTGTCTTGGTGATCACAGCTTTGTAATATAGCTTGAAATCGGGCAACGTGATGCCCCCAGCTTTGTTTCTCTTTTTCAACATTTCCTTGGTGATTCGAGATCTTTTCTGATTCCATACAAATTTTAGGATTGTTTGTTTGAACACTTTGAAAAATGTCATTGGAATTTTGATCAAGATGGCATTGAAGGTATAGATTGCCCTGGGTAGCATAGACATTTTAACAATGTTTATTCTTCCGATCCATGAGTATGGAATGTTTTTCCATCTTTTTGTGTCTTCTTCAATTTCTTTTATGAGTGTTCTGTAGTTCCTAGAGTATAGATCCTTTACCTCTTTGGCTAGGTTTATTCTGAGGTATCTTATGGTTTTTGGTGCTATTGTAAGTGGAATCGTTTCTCTAATTTCTCTTTCTACAGTTGCATTGTTAGTGTATAAGAAAGCACCTGATTTCTGTGCATTGATTTTGTATCCTGCCACATTACTGAATTGCTGTATGAGTTCTAGTAATTTGGGGGCGGAGTCTTTTGGGTTTTCCACATAAAGTATCATGTCGTCTGCAAAAAGAGAGAGTTTGACTTCTTTGCCAATTTGAATACTTTTATTTCTT
Source organism: Zalophus californianus (assembly GCF_009762305.2). NCBI lineage: Eukaryota > Metazoa > Chordata > Mammalia > Carnivora > Otariidae > Zalophus > Zalophus californianus. The sequence goes on from NC_045612.1 coordinate 19,609,590, forward strand.
TTTGTTGTCTGATTGCTGTTGCTAGGACTTCTAGTACTATGTTGAACAATAGTGGTGAGAGTGGGCATCCTTGCCGTGTTCCTGATCTTAAGGGAAACGCTCTCAGCTTTTCTCCACTGAGGATGATATTCGCTGTGGGTTTTTCATAGATGGATTTTATGAACTTGAGGAATGTTCCCTCTATCCCTATACTCTGAAGAGTTTTTATCAGGAAAGGATGCTGTATTTTGTCAAATGCTTTTTCTGCATCAATTGAGAGGACCATATGGTTCTTCTCTCTCCTCTTATTAATGTGTTCTATCACATTGATTGATTTGCGAATGTTGAACCACCCTTGCATCCCGGTGATAAATCCCCCTTGGTCGTGGAGGATGATCATTTTAAAGTATTGTTGGATCCTATTAACTAGGATTTTGTTGAGGATTTTGGAATCCATATTCATCAGGGCTATCAGTCTGAAATTCTCCTTTGTGATGGGGTCTTTGCCTGGTTTGGGGATTAAGGTAATGCTGGCCTCACAGAATGAGTCTGGAAGCTTTCCTTCTGTTTCTATTTTTTGAAACAGCTTCAGGAGAAAAAGTATTATTTATTCTTTGAATGTTCGGTAGAATTCCCCAGGGAATCCAGCAGGCCCTGGACTCTTGTTTTTTGGGAGGTTTTTGATCACTGCTTCAATCTCGTTACTGGTTCTTGACCTATTCAGGTCGTCAATTTCTTCCTGTGTCAGTCTTGGCAGCTTATAGGTTTCCAGGAAGGCCTCCATTTCATCCAGATTGCTCAGTTTATTGGCATTTAGGTCTTTTTTTTAAGGTTTTATTTATTTGAGAGGGAGAGTGCACACACAAGGGGGAGGGTAGGGGCAGAGGGAGAAGCAGACTCCCTGCTGAGCAGGGAGCCCAACAGAGGGCTCCATCCCGGGACCCTGAGATCATGACTTCAGCTGAAGTCGGACCCTTAACTGACTGAGCCATCCAGGTGCCCCGGATTATTTCTTCCAATCTTTCTCTTTTATGATCTGAAACAGGGACTGGCTAACTTTTTCTGAAATCAGTCATTTAAGAGATAGTTTAGGTTTTGCGTGCCGTAGGTCTCTGTGGCAACTACTCAGCTGTGCCATTGTAGCACCAAAGCAGGCTTAGACATTATGTAAACAAATAGGCAGAGCTGGGCTCTAATAAAACTCTATCTAGGAAGACAGGTGTAGTGGGCTGCTTTTGACGCACATGCTGTAGTTTACCAACTGCTGATCTAGGTGGGATGCTGATTATTCTCAAAATCATATCCTCTAGCCCACACACCACCTTGCATTTGTTTTTTGCCTTATACTAATTGGGAACTACTTGTCCCCTACAGGTCACCGCAAACAGTGGTTCCTTAGGCATCCACAGGGCTTGTGGCCTGTTTCTAACAGCCCTCCTTTGTGGCACTCCATGTCCTCTGAATCCCTCACACAACTAAGGCCTAGAAACAACCTGTTGATCTCACACTCCCCAGTCTCAGAGTCCTCTGAGCAGGTTGTTTTTAAGCCTGCCAGTTTTCATATCCCCTGCTCCTGGAGTGAAATTTCCACCAATTTGATTATGAGGTGATGGCAGTTGGCAGGGATTAGCACCCATCATGTAAAAGTTCAGGTTCTTTTCGGTGAACCCAACTCCTACCTGGGCGCATTGACAGCCATTTGCCAAAACAGTCTAATCTCCTTTTGCACCAGAGGTTACGAGCCTCCCTGGATGACTGAGGGCACTGCTGGCAACGGGCACTAGTTAAGAGCAGGTGACTGAGAAACTAAGGGAGTAGGGCACGGGGGATCCCTGCAAGATGATGAGTGCAAATGACGACTCTCGCTAAGAGAAGGAGTAAACCTAGTGGGCATATTCATTGTTCATGTCCCCACTTGACTTTAGAATGACTGCTGCGTTTTAAAAAAAAATGCACAGAATTTTTATTTCACCCAAATTTTAAATTAATTAAAACATGAAATTCTACAGAAAAAGACGTGCTGTATAATCTCACTTATATGTGGAACCTGAAAAGGCTGAACTCATAGACACCGAGGGTAGGAGTGGTTACCAGGAGCTGAGGGGGGGTGGGGGAATTGGGGAGATGGTGGTCAAAGGATACAAACTTCCACTTACAAGAAGAATATGTGCTGAGGACCTAATGTACAGCGTGGTGATTATAGTTAATAATAGTATGGATATATTTGAAAGTTGCTAATAGAGTAGAATCTTAAATGGTCCCACTGCAAAAAAGAAATGGTAATTAGGTGATGTGAGGGAGATGTCAGCTGATGCTATAGTGGTAATCATGTCATCAAACACACCTTATCAAATCATCAAATTGCACACCTTAAATTTAGACAGTGTTATATGTCGGTTATATCTCAATGAAGCTGGGACAATATAAATAAATCCACATCTTCCTTAAATCTGAATTCAAAGAACAACGTAGTCTAAAAGTTCTGAGGCCAGATTTCTTGTCCTGGTTTTGCCTGAACATGCTGGACTTTAGTTTTCTCTTCTATAAAGCAAATGGACCTCACTAGACAATTATTGATTCTAATCAACATTTTCTCCAGTCAACAGAGAAAACATGGAAGCCACAGAAAAACCATAGGTAATTTAACAAGAATCACAGAGAATTCTGCTGTTGAGTTGTGACCATTAACTACATTTGGGCTCTTTTTCTGTTCCTATGCTATTTTCACAGTCATGATGTCACACTATACAAAATGTGAACTGCTTTGCCACTGAAGCATTTTTCCCATGGTACTAGACAATTGTTCAGGACTCTTCTAGCTCTATGATTTCAGGTATGTTTAGTTTCTTATGGAGAATATAAAGACTACAAAAAATCATGGTGAATAATATTCGTCTTTTTCCAATAAGCAAGACAATATAAAGTTTTTCATGGAAACTAAATGGAACAAATGTAAAAATGAATTATTTGTAAACTTAGAAGGAATTATGAAAATCCTCTATTTTTACTTGTTAGCCATTGATTGGGTTATAGCCTGAAGAACAATTCAGCATGGTGAATTGAAGAACAGATTGTGCCATTCCTTTCTCCCCAAGGAGAAGTATATGATACATAAGACTAGAAGTTAGCTTTTATGAAAATTCCTGGAGATGAACACATATAATGTTTAGAAAAACTACAAAACTCTTCTGATTTAAGAAGTTTTGGGTCTACTTTTAGCAACTGGTAAAATAGTGGAACAATATTGCCGTGTGGACTAGAATGAAGATGGCTGAATTTGAGAATGAATTATGGCAGGCTTTATGTGATAATACAACAGCATTGAGAAATCAATAAAGTAACTTTGGAAGTTTGGACTTTGGCCAAATATTGAACAAACACCTCCTACATACAACGTATTGGCTCTAGGCACATAGCGTCTAAGGAAAACCAAAGCACTCTTATTGCCTGTAGGAACTCACAGTTGAGTAATGAGATGAAGGGGAACCTTTGGACAGACCTAGCTATAAGGTGCGATGCAGAGTAGTAAGTGTCCTGGCAGACAGGCACTTGAGGTGTTACAGGAATTTCTTTCTTCTGTTGACCTGGAGCAGTGTTCCAGTGGATCATTCCAGCCCAGGAAAGAAACCCTGGGCTAAGCGACGTCACATATAAACACAGAACATATGGTAAGCTTTCCTTCCATTTAGCTGAGACCTGAAGTTAATTCCAAATGCAACTCAAGAGCAGTAGCACTTTTACTAAAATGGTGAGAGGAACACTCCCCAAGTCCAATTATTACAAAGGCCAGGGAGGGAGGCAGAATCACACCTGCCAGGGGACACCATATCAAAGGTTCAAAGTTGCAAAGGGAAACCATTTCAAAACCTCCAGGATTAGGTCCCAGAGGGGCAATTAGAAGGCCCTTCCCATGAAAGAGTTCAGAACTATTTACATGAACATGCCCCAAGAGCAGGAGTTTATTTCTGGACAACTGACACCAAAGTTGTTTTCCTCCTTCATTAAGTCTCTAGATCTTTGGAAACAAAACCTTTCATTCCCTTCCCGGCAACTTTGACCCTAAATGGCACGGGAATCTAACATTTTCATTTACGTTTTACCAAATGCCAGGATAATAGGCCAAGCAAACCTGCAACAGTCACCTGGGTGATTCTAAATCTCTGGATGGTTGACAAAAATTGATTGAGTTTGATGTCAACATCATTACCTCAGGGTAACATACCTTGACTCCTCAAGTAGAACTCTGGTTCCTTTTCTTATGCTCACACTTATCCCTCTGTGTTTTACTTATTGGTTTGCTTGTGTATCTCCCCCACCGGGCCTAATTTTAGGAGGAGAGACACCGTGTCCTTGCTCACCATCGTTTGCACAGTATCTAGCCCAGTGCCTGGAGCATTACTACACACTCAATAAATATTAGTCGAAGGGAAGAACGCTAGGACAACCTGTGCTGGGCCATCACTAAGTGGATACGATATGCTATGATATGATAAGATAATGCCATGGGGAGGCAGCCAAGAGAGCGCTCTGCCCAGGGTCAGCCAATTCCTTGGAGATTTGCCTAAGGCGGCGGCTACGAGGGCTAGAGAGCTGCACCGCTGTGCAAGGACTTTTTCCTGATTTCAGTTGAAGGTGATCAGGAATGATGGGGCTGGGGAAACCAACTTGACTGATATTCTGATATCATTTCCATACCCAAGTGAGGACCTTGGAGTCCATGTGGTGCAACTTCCACATTTTAAAGATGGAGAAACTGTGGCACAGAAGGCAACAGCTGCTGTGCCTGAGGCACTAGCTGGCGGAGGAGCCTTTCACACCCATGTCTCCAGACATCCTGTTCAGTGCCCTTCCCTCTGCAACTGGCTGCCTCTCTTAAGGCCTGAAACTCAACAGGCCAGCGTTTCATGGGCAGCTCCACAAAGTAGCCATGTGGCTCTGGGAGATCTCGTCCCCCTTTTCCCACCTTAGTGTCCCAGTGGGAAAATCGGCCTTATAACGTATGCCTCCCGGGGCCGTGGTGAGCTAGCCTTAGAGGAAGCCGTGCTTTTAGTGTTCCCAGCAGAGTGCGTGTTTCATAACTGGTTCCCAGCTCTTAAGTCCCTTCTCTTCCATGTGGGCACACGGGACCTTTCAGGACACACAGAAATGAGGAGTGTCTTCAGTGGTTGGGAAGAGTCAGCTATGCAGAGGGTCTTGGCTGCTCAGACCCATGTCATCCTTCAGGAGACACATGTGGAGCTCAACCCTGCATCCGTGTGCTTTTGCTCTGAAGAGACTCTCCTCCTCCCTCACTTCTGACATCCGCCAAGGAAACACAGCCTCAAAACATAGACTTTCCAATTTTCCTAGTAAAATGAATGAAAGAACCTTTTGGGGAATAAAGTGATCTCTTTTTAGCTCCCCTTGTTTACTTTTCCATAAGCTCCCGAGATGGCTTACATGTTAGCTGTTAATCACACCATCTGTTCAAACTGTACTTCAGTAAATGATTCAATTCATACTTTTCTTCTAAAAGAATCTTTTTAAGGATGGTGTTTATGTCTATGTTATCCTTCATTTGGCAACGTAGTTGAGCTATTTTAACTTTGCTATCATTGTAAACACATATTGAATCCCCCACTTCTTAACTGTAGAAAACAAGACAACTCCTCTGCTTTTGTTCCACATGACTCTTGGCTTAGAGGGAGAGGGTGCTATTTATTAGACAGAGATTCTGTCTTTTCTAAAAAGAAAAAAGTGAGGACAAGAATTCCCAGCCAATGTTTTCTTTGATATCTTGAATTTAGTAACAATGACTAGGTTCTAGCTCCAGCTCCGTGAGACTGTTCAGGCCAAGCCCAAATGAACAGAGCGTCCTTAGCCATTAGGAAGCACCAGCTCTGCTGAGGAGCCTAGCTGCTCAGCTGCATCTCATCTTTCAGGAGGTCAAGCTTCCCCTGGTTTAGAGAGGTACCTGGGAAGAAATGTCTGGATCTCCTCAGCAAGTCCAGGCCCAAAACTTGGGTGGTACCAGGTCTGGGCGGGAAGTAAAAGGGCTGGTTGCACTTTTGGGGAAAAGGGAGGCCCTGGAGTTAGTAGGGTGAGAAGTATAGGAGAGTACAGGTGGACTTATTGTTGCAAAATGTGCTATGGACCTCTGAAAGCTCTGTATCCATGTATGTGTCTAGGGAAGTTCACATAGCAGCATGGCTTTGTCCTAGTGCTGGCCCATATAGATGCCATTCTCTCCTGCTTTCTAAGACCCATAGCTACATGGAAGGAGTGCTACATTGTGCAATCATGTACACAATATAAGAATTACATGAAGTCAGCACATAACTTGTGTGTGGGGGCCCCAATGAAGAAGGGTTTTGTTCTTCATGCCAAGAGATAAAAGGTAGTTGACGAAGGCTCAAATAAGAAGAGATAATCTTGCTGGGTTTCTAAGGTTGGATAGTTCACTAGTTCTAAATGCACACATTTGCAGAGTCTACATCAATAGTGTGCATAGAGCTGGAAATGAATGTGTTTGTGGGAATGGTAACATATTTGTATGGTTGAATCAGCAGCAATCAGGACACCCGTGTGGGCTGGGTTCAGGTCTCTGAAGGTCTTAAGTGTCACAATGAAGAGTTTAGCTTCTTGCCTTCACATAACTGGACATCACTGAGGACTCTGACACAATCTCAGAAAAATGTGTGACACCATAGTATGGAGCCTGTATTGGAGTGGGTTGCCCATGAAACCATGTCTCAAGTTGTTGCAATAGTCAAAGCAAGAAATGATGAGGGCTGAAGTTAAGGGAGAGGCAGTAGGATGAGAGACTAAGGATGGATTTGAGATTTATCACAGGAGTAGAATAGGAAGCACTTCAAGGATAATTAGAGCTTGTAGTGAGAGAGGAAGTGGATTAGAATATGTCTCTCAGGTGGACTGTGGCACCATTCAATGAGATCCAGAAAACAGGATGAAGGGAGATTTAAGGGAAGAGGTGAAGCTCTCTGTTTTTAAATGATCTGATTTGGGTTGTCTGTAAAACTTGAGGTAGATATGGGTCCATTTTCCATGAATGCATATGACTGGAGCTCAGAAGAGATGCCTGAGCAGTAGATGGAACTTTGGTAGTTATTACAGTAAATAATTATTGGACAGTGTTCATGAGTTTGTACTTGCTCCAACCAACATCTTCTGCTCAGCTTGTCTTGGAAAAGCCATGTTTAACCCATGCCATGATATCTCCTCTCCTCATGGTTTGGGGTGGAGAATTAAATTAATTATAAAACAATAATCACCAAATATGCAGCGAATAATAATAAATCAGTATGTAGGCAGTAAAGGAATTAACAATATGGATAGGGTTGAAAATTCCATAAATATCTATATTCCCTACATATGTAGGGATGTATCCTTAGTCAGACATGTTGAGTATCGAAACACTGTGGGATTTAAGAAACAAACAAGCAAAAAAATGAGCAAAGGGGAAAAGAAAGAGAGAGAGAGGCAAACCAAAAAGTAGACTCAACTATAGAGAACAAACTGAGGGTTACTGGAGGGCTGGAGGGGAGGTAGGTGGCAGGATGGGTTAAATGTGTGACAGGGAGTAAGAAGGGCACTTGTCATGATGAGCACTGGGTGTTATATGGATGTGTTGAAGCACTATATTATACATCTGAAGCTAATATTACATTGTGTGTTAACTAGCTGGAATTTAAATAAAAACTTCAAAAAAATAAAAAATAAGAAAAAGAAACATTACAGAGCAAAGCATAGTTACCCTCAAAGGGAAATGGCAAACTGGTAGGAACAATGTATCAGAATCAGTTTCAGCTTCAAGGGACAAAAAACTTAATATTGAGTGGCTTAAACAAGATGGATGACTTTTTTGTGTCTCATATAACAGATAACTGAAGATGATAGGTCCAGAATAGCTTTGGTAGTTCTACAATATTCATGGATTCATACTCCTTCCAGCTAAACATTCTGCCCTCATTCTCACAGAGCAAGGAATGTTGTTAGAGCTCTAGATATCACAATTACATTCTACACATCAGGTTGGAGGACAGGGAAAAGATGAGAGCTGATTTGCTTCTATTTAGGGCTTTCTAGAAATTCCCCACAACATTTTTACTTCTACTTCATTGATAAGAATTTGGTCACCCAGACACACTTAGCTTCAAGAGAAGCTGGGAGCTATAGGTTTAAAAAAATTTTTTTATTTAAACTTTAGTTAGTTAACATACAGTGCAATATTGGTTTCAAGAGCAGAATTCAGTGATTCATCAACAATAGCCCAACTGTGGAGAAAGCCCAAATGTCCATGGACAGATGAATGGATAAAGAAGATGTGGCATATGTACACACACACACACACACACACACACACACACACACACACACACACACACACACTGGAATATTACTCACCCATCAAAAAGAACGAAACCTTGCCATTTGCAGCGACATGGATGGAGCGAGGGAGTATTTTGCTAAGTGTAATAAGTCAGTCTGAGGACTATAGTTTTTTAGCTAGATATGTTGCCACCTGAATACAATTCAGTAATCTATCACCAAAGAAGATTGGGAGAATAGATAATGGTATAGATAACTAGCAATCTCTGCCACAAGACATAATACCAATTTGGCCCCATTTGGTGTAAAGAAATACCGAAAGGAAAGAATCACCTAGAAGTGCCATGGGAAGATTTCCAATCAGTCTGATAAGCAGAGCATATTTTAAGAAAGTTGTCCAGGTAAACACTTGACATCAGAGAGATCAAACATGAGTTATCAGGGATGGTCTCATAGGCACTTAGAGAAGAGTAAAGAAAAATGTGGGAACAAGTAATGCTTAGAAAGTAACCCAGTCAAGTTGTGTATACCTGAAAGGTCGATCAGTAGGTAGAGGGGCCCCAGTCACAGTATCCCATTGCAGGATAGGAGGCTAATCCATGGATGGTGGTGGGGATGATAGAGGTCATTGACTGACAAAAGCACAGCAAGGTCTGGGTCCTAAAAGGAGTGAGGTACTAAGCAGATGTCTAAGGCAGAAGCATGGGTCCAGAACTGAGACACAAGTTGAGTGGAATAGCAAAAAGACAGACTGGTTGTTGAGTCCCCAGGAGGGACCTTAGAAGAGTGGTTCCCAAAATTTTGGGTTTCACATACAAAGTACATATTTTTTTTTCCCAAAGTGAACTTGCCATAGTGTTGGCAACCTTTTATTTGCTGTAACGATATATTAAAAACAAAACAACCAACTGTCCACAATTTATAAATCCTATTATTTCATTGTAAAGACTATTTTAGGTAAAAAATTAGAAAACAAATTCAAAACAAATAAAAACTCTTGTCCAAAATTCAAAATGTACAGAAGAATGGGCAATAAAAAGGCTCCCTCCTACCCCTCTTCCTTTATCACCCAGTTTCCTTCTCTGGAGACAGCCACCATTATTTGTTCCTTAGACATCCTCCCAGAGATATTCCATATATAAGTAAACAAATACGTGTGTGTATAGTATTCTATACCTACTGTTTTTACTAAAAACAATATCTTGAAAAGCATTGCATGTCAGTACATAGAGAATTTTCTAATTCTTGTTATGTCTGCATAGTAGTCCATTGTATGGATTTACCAAATTTAAGTCATTTATTAATGGACATTTTAATTATTTCCAACCATTTACTATTCTAAATAGTGCTTCAGTGAATTGGCTTAGAATACTCTTTGAAATTGAATGAAACTAAGTCTGAAGAGCTCATTACTTTACTTTCATTTCTTTTCATTTCCACACAGACTGGTAAAAACTTTACCAGCACCAGCACGTTTTTATGTACTTGGGAAACGGTTTTCTGCAGTTCTCCACATCCTTGAAGTCATTCAGGCTTGTGAAATGGGCCATTTGTTTTTGGCTGTCAGTCACCTCCTTTATGAAAAAGTGGAATCCATCCAAAAAGGTGGTCTAGGTCACCAAGCAGGGTCTGAGTTTCTGTTTCCAACTGCTTGTTATACTGTTTCCCCTGTGTTGAAGTATTTTTCCTATCTGGTTTTTCCTATTGTCATTTGCAACCAGCCACTCCCATAACATGAAGAGATTTGATATGCCTAGACATGGGATAATTAAAGATGCCACATGTAGCAACAAAAGGACAAGACTTTGAATACTACTCAGGCATTTGGGTGGATTTGGAACAGGGAGAAAATGTCATCCTCTGGTGTTGGGATATATTAGGCATTTTTTTTTTTTTGTACATCTTGTCTTCACTTATACATTATTCTAGCTGTCACTGTGGTGATCAGCTATGTGGGCTCCAACATACTTCATGCAGGTGCAACCAGACAATACCTTACCTCATGCCTTCATTGTATGCCTCTTAACTCCTGAGCTGGGATTTACTAGTGAACACTACTGTGAGTGCACTACTCAGGTGCCTACATATATATGTACAACCTGGAAGCATGAAGGACTGGGGGGATGGGTGAATCCTTATCCATTGGGAGATAGGAGATGGTGACTAAATTCATCCCCCTGGAGGCAGTGCCGAATAGTGGTTAAGGGTCATGGAATCATGCAGTTTGAGCTCAAATCCTGGTTCCACCATTTATATGCTGTGTGACCATGGGCAAGTTGCTTAACCTCTCCAGGCCTCAGTTTCTTCATTGGCTAGTGTGGAGAAGAATAGTACCTACCTGAGAGGGTTGGTGTGTGGATTCCACAAGATCACATATGCATTAAGCATAGAGAAGGGCGTGGAGTACTTAGAGAAAGTTGGTTAATAATGATCTATTCACCACATCACTGTCTCCCAATTTGCCCTCAGAAATTTGGAAAAAAAAAATTCATCCCTCTGTTTCCACCCATGGATGGGATGGAGTTTATACAACTTCTTAAACAATTCAACTGGATTAAGCAAAGAGTCTCAGTTGAGGTCAGCTCAATAACACATCCTTGAATTGGCTTTCCCTGCTTTCTTGATTCATTATCCATGTCCCTCGTTCTTACTCTCTGAAATTATACTCCCATTATAACATCTGCCCCTAATTACTCTGCCTCAAATCTAGGTAATGATAGGAGACAAGACCTTATAGGCAGACAATCATCACTCAGGAATTTTGACAGCAGAAATGTGTACTCCAGGGGTGCCTGGGTTTCAGTCAGTTAAGCATCTGCCTTTAGATCACGCCATGATCCCAGGGTCCTGGGATTGAGCCCCATGTTGGGCTCCCCGCTCAGTGGGGAGCCTGCTTCTCCCTCTCCCTCTGCAGCTTCCCCTGCTTGTGCTCTCTCTTCTTAAAAAAAAAAAAAAAGAAGAAGAATGGTGTACTCCAGGTCAGGTAGGGTTCTAGTTTCTGGAAGGAGAAGGGAACACTGCGTGCAAAAGTAAGGCTGCTCCTGAGTCCTAGAAAGCCTAGACTACCAGACAGCTGACCATGGCCCAAAGAACTAACTGGGAAAAGGTAATGGAAGTTAACTGGGATACAGGGTCAAATATGGAATAAAAGTTGATTGTTCTGATATTGAATCACAAATGTATTTAGAGTTTACTATATACTCCTTGCCTAAGCTCAAGATTGAAATTAGGGTGGGGCTCAATATGTAGACAGGTAGGCAAAGTAATCCCCACTATTTGGAAAGAAGTATTTCACAGACCAAAGACTGGGAATGACATAGAAATTGACAAGAAAGGCAGCATTCCTATGTTTGATGACCCCCTGGTATATGGGATCAAACAAGTAATATACTCCTCATGCAGACCCCATGTTTCTTGGTTTAGCATTTCACTTTATGGCCCATATGAATTTCTTCACCTGTTTGATTAGAATACTTGAACATGCCACCAAAATGAATGGCAATCAGTTTGCATTACAATTTACTTTAAGGCACAATCTTAGATGTACCATGGAAACTACACTGGATTTATAGTCAAGACAACTGAGTGTAAGTTGTGCCCTTTAGTAAATCATTTAACTACTCCAAATCTCTTTTCTATTCTGAAAGTGGGGCTAATATTTGCCTTGTCTATCTCAGGTTTGCTGTAAGTATAAAATATGATAATATATCTGAAAATAATGTATAAATTGCTAAGTGTTATATACATGCTAGCTACTATTACAAGAAAGTATCTTTAGTACTGAGGGGAATAGAGCTCCTTATATTATTTGCCTTAAGTTTCACATATGATACAAATGCAATAATGTTGGTTTCACAGTGGACAAATTTCATATATTTATGATGTTAAGTTACTGGGCCACTGCTTTGTCCTTTCCAGCCTGCTGCCAAAAATACGGCTTTCAAGCCCCTGTCTATGCAGCAAATTCCTCATTAGCCTCTGGGGAAGTCCCAGTTTAGATGTCATTTTGCAAACAAGATCATTAAGGAAAAGAAAAGCATCACATATTGGCATGTAAGCTATAGAGACCTGGAATGATCCAAGGCAGAAATCTGTTCTCTGTGGAAAACTTTATTTTTTATTCTCAATGTTATAGCAAAGCATAAGAATTATAAGATAAAATGTCTGAATGTTTAAGGACTTCTGTGTGATTTTATGTATGTAAATTTTTCTCTCCCCTCATCCTCATTAAACTGTTACCTGATATCCACACTATCATATCAGTGTCTTCTAGATGGGATTGCACAGACTCCTGATACCAAAGGTGTGGTCTACATATTGGTAACATTTGAATCACCTGGAAGCTTGCCAGAAATCTAGAAATCCAGAATTTCAGATTATAACCCTGACCTATTGAATCAGAATTTGCATTTCATCAAGATTCCCCATGTAATTCACAAAGTTTGAAAACCAGGGGTCTACACTAACCTGCCCTCTTAAGTCAGCCCACTTCAATCTTCTTAACCCCTTAGGTTTTATTCCTGTGCTTCACTCTGCTTTGATCTGGGATCCTTACAGCAATCCCTGACTGTAGCCCTCTGGACAACTCTTTCCTTTTAGTATATGTGTGCCCCCCACGTGTCTGAAATTCTACTTTTCCTAATGTATGTTGATTTACCAACCAACTTGGCGTCCCCATTGCTTTCAACATATAAATATATACTGTATATATTGCAGCTCTACCTCTTTAGAACACAATCTCACACCCCTACCCATTCAACTCAGCCAGTACTGGGTAAGCTAGACCAACTCCACAGGAAGGAAGGGAATAGGAGAAAGCCAATTTGGCAGTTACCATAGAGGTTACCTAGAATAGATGGGGTATGTACATCTGAATCTTGTTAAATTTCTTATTCCTCTAGTCTTAGATTTTCAGCAGTCATCTGGTCCTTTTCAGAGTATAAGTTCCTAGAAGATATGCAGAGATCTCCCTTTACTTTTTGCACTCTCATTTCTGTTTGTGGGCAGGGAAGTGTAGGGTAGACAAAACAAAGCAATAGCTGATCTAGAAGTCATCCTGATCTGGTTCTGGAAATTACAAACTCGTTGCAGCAAACATGTCAAGATAAATGACATACCACACAGAATGTGGCATGTGCCTTCCTGCCATATCTTTTTTTCCCCCATCCGGTGAACACCACGACTACCTGGCTGCTTCAGGGCTAGTATGTGAAATTTGTTGCTCTTAGTGGGTTAGCATTTGTGGCTAGTATCCGTGGCTATACCTTCTCTGGGAAGGGGCAGTTTATAAGCAAGGACACACTGTTTCATTTGTATATAAAAGAACAGTTTCCCTCCTTATGTGTGCCACAGAGACTAAACTGTCCTCTCTACCCCAAGTTCTAGCACCCACTTTTCCTTGGTTATGATTATAATCAGTGAAAAATAAATCCTCTGACCAGAATGGCTACCCATCCATATTCTCTCCATTAAAATTCTAGCCATTTATTTCTCAGTGTCTTCGAAGACATCTTTCTCTCAAGTCAGAATTAATATTTTCCTCTAGGGCTCTCACAGTAGTTTGGTTTTTTTCCTCCTCTGTTATAACACATACCACTTTCTTCAAAAAATTGTAGTTAGTTGAGTATATATAGTACATATTCATCTCCTTCTCTTTGTAAACTCTTTGAGGGCAGGAACCATGTATCATTTATCTCCATACGTGGCATAATGCTTTATCTACAATAGGGATAAATAAATACTTGTTTGATGAAAATTGTGGATCAAAGAGAAAGGTGAGGGCAAGGAAATAAAGAAATGTGAGTAGAGAGGGGTTGTAGAATGTGGAAGAGACAGGAAATTGGAGAATCCCCAGCATGTCTGGCTCTTTTCTCCTGCAATGATATCCCGCCCAAATGTTTTTCCTAATAACCATCCAAAAACAACCAGTAATCTACTTTAGTAATTGGTTTTCATCAACTTCTTAATGATTACCTAGTCTTGTTTACTGTTTACCTCTGCTGGAAACATTAATTATTTACCTACTTCTCTCTACCACCCAACATTATACAACTGTCTATTCCCTATTTTCAGAAGCTCTTACCCATATCACTTTTAGCTTGTCATTTTGTATCCATCCATGGTAAACATCCTCTATCCCCACCCTCTCTACCCCTAAAACTTTCACCAATACTGACACAGGAAAGTTTGTACTTCATCATTTGCTACTATCTTCAGTTCCAACCCACTCATAACTTATTTTTGGGCCATATGATAATAGGATATTCTCTAAGATTACACTTGCAGGGTGGAATGTTGGGGTAAAAACACCTAAAAGTAGGGAATTGGTTCTTCCATTTTAATATCCTTGGTCTCTGTGTGCTGGTCTTAATTTGGGGAAGTAAGTGGGAGTTATGGGGGAACTTGCATTAAGAACACTTGGTTTTAGGGCACCTGGGTGGCTCAGTTGGTTAAGCGACTGCCTTCGGCTCAGGTCATGATCCTGGAGTCCTGAGATCGAGTCCCGCATCGGGGTCCCTGCTCAGCAGGGAGTCTGCTTCTCCCTCTGACCCTCCCCCCTCTCATGCGCTCTCTCTCTCTCTTTCTCTCTCTCAAATAAATAAAATCTTTAAAAAAAAAGAACACTTGGTTTTGGATACTTATTGTGACCTTGATCTACCTCATAGGTCATGGTCCCCCTTTACTGAACTAAACTTTTCTTTAAGTAACTTAAATTGAACAAATGGATATTGAGCATCTGTAATATGTGTAACACTGTGCTACCTACTGTGTTCTTACAGGACTCTGCACATACTTCTATTAGAGCATTCTGTGTATTAAATTGCAGCTGTTGGTTTAGAGTTTGTTTTTTTCACTAAACTGAGATGAGAATATGTTTTTTCAAGTGCATCCAGTGCTCAATACAGTGTCAAGGACAAAAGGGGTGCTCAATAAATGTTGGAAGGATAAATGTATAGGCACTTTAAAATAAAAACAAATAAATGAAAGACATGGTCCCTCCTCTGGAAGAGGTCACCAACAAGCAGGTAGAAAGGGAGAAGAGCTCTGAATACAAATAACTGTAAACAAGTCAGAGAAACAAGTCTTGCCATTCTGTTTTATAGAACCCAGCAAAAAACCGTGAGATTCATTTTGACCAGGAGATCTTGAGTCTATTTAAATTTGAACTCAATGAGACTTTGGGGGATGACTTAATAATGGCTTATGACAGGTTTACCTTTGGTCTCAATTTTCTCATATTGTCTTCAAGTTCGATTTTTATTTTGTCTTAGAAATTCATGATTTGATGACCAGTTTTATTTTTATGTTAACCAATATTTTTTCTCACCATGGATAGAGGGACTAATATTAAAAATCACAATAGGTTTGTTGTTTTTGTTGGGAGAGGAAGAGGAAAAATGAGAAGGAAGAGGTATGGTAACCGAATTTTCTAAGCCTAACACTGATATGGATATTCTGACAAGTATGAGTCAACTTTCAGGAACACCATGATGGAATATTAGAGCTGGGAATTACCTCAGATAATTTAATTATGAGGGACAATGTGATGCTTAAAGGTATGGGCTCTGCAGAGAGAAATGGTTTTGAATCTTGGTCTTGCCTCTTTTATGTAACCTTGGCTAAACCATCTAACTTCTCTGAACTTTATTTTTGTCATCTGTAAAATAATTTTTATGTTAGAGTGTTATTATAAATATTAAATGAAATGATGCATAAAACATTATCTTTAGTATACAGTAAACATTCAGTAAATTTATTTCTATTCTTCTGTTATTACAGGAGCCTGGATATGATGCTCAAGTGACACAGGCATTGACTACAAGTTGGACAAAATGGGCTTTTAGTTTTTTCCAAGCCTGAGACTCTGAGTTTGTAATTCTTTGGCTGGGGAGAAAGTAAACTTTACTTACCAATGCCTGTGCTGATCAGATAACCTCAAAGCCCAGACACACTGCATAATTCTCTGACAGCAATAACTCAGCTGGCAGTTCCCAGGCAGAGATGTGGGAGAAAGTCCAATATCCGGGAAGCGCTAGGATCTACAACTTCCTGTGGTCTGCCTACTGAAATTTGACCAGATAAGAACAGTTAATAAGCAGTTCTTGAGATAGAAAATCTTCTTTTATCTCTGAATGTGGATATATTGATGTTAAATATCTGAATGGATGAGGTTAATTTGAATAATCTTCTATTGTTGCAAGAAATGCGGAAAAATGTTCAGGAAAACTTGAAAAACTCTTCATACCTATGGCATGAACCGAAAGAAGTATTTTCTTATTCTGAAAAATGACGACTCCACTGTTTTGTGTGAGGGTAGAAGCTTTTAAGGGCTGGACCCTGAGGCACCCCATTGTGGTGCTTAGGAGGAAATCAAGACTCATTCTGGACCAGCCTTCTGTAACACTTTGCAAGTCATGCCAGATTCCCAACAGGGCTGAACAATTTACCTTGAGGTCCCTAAATATTTCCAACTGCAATTAATGGCTTGAAAAAGAAAACAAGCATTGCAATGAAAGCATTTAATGGCTATAAATTCAATTGCCAAGAAGTTCTTCTCTTTTGAATACTCAAAGGACAGGATCCCTGGGCAATGACTTATTATTTCCCTTGCCAGCACAGCAATGATTCCAGAGACTGTCCAGGTAAATATTTTGATAACTAGATTCCCCTAGTGATCCTCCCTCCTTTATTATCTTGAAACAATTTTATAACTGTGATCATATGCCCCCTTTTCTCCTGTCATCATGCAAGGGTGAATTTACTATAACATGTCAGAAGCTGTATTCATGGCTCAAACTCCCTTTGTAAGCATAACCCAAGCTATGGGCCTGATAAAGATTTAGCAAGAAAGCAGCATAGCTTAGTATTTGAGTGAGAGCTCTGTTGTCAGGTGATCCTGAGTTGAATTCCCAGCTCTGCCACTTACTAATTGTGTCACTTCTGTGCATCTCAGTTTCTTCATCTGGAAAATGGATATTATTATAGTCATACTTATCTAATAGGGTTGTTTCAGGATAAAATAAAACAATGCACAGCGGTGCCTGATTCAAATGTTCAGTAAATAGTAGCTACTATTATTATTGAGAAGCAGATTTCCTCATCAAGTGCACCAGATGAGAGGATGTAATGGAAGTGGATATAAGTACTTTATGAAGTATGAAGTAGTTCCGAGAGTATACCATTGATTTTTCTGTTGAGTTGGCGTATGCTAGTATTAGAGGTATTTGTGGAGGGCTGTAACTGTAGTCTCTTAGGACCTCTACAACTCCTGAGACTACAGCTATATTAGGGGATGCTTGGACAATAGCAATTTTGAACACCAAAATCCTTGGTCATTAAAGCAAAGTAGGTAAAAAAAAAAAAAAAAACCATTAGTTATATTACAAGACAGGATAAACACTGGGGTATAATACTTGTGCCTGTCTTACTGTTTTACTTCTCCAGCAAAAGGTTGACAGTTCCCTATTTGGCTTTTGCATCAAACATAAACCCAACAAGGTGGTGGAAATGCATTTATAATTCTGCTTTTGGGGATATGGCTTGGATAAGTTGGAAGGTAAAATTGAGGCATTCTGTGAAGGACTCCCATTCTTTTAGGAGTTGGAAACACATCTGAGATCTGCACTGAAGAGAGAAGGGAAGCTGGAAGACACAGTGGATTGGTTTTTCATACACCTGGGATTGGACTGAAGTGGGATTGAATTGATTGGATTGAAGTGCTAAGAGTATGGAATTGTCCATTTTTGTTGTTGGAATATCAGTTGCTGGGTATAAAGATGTTTGCTGAGACAGTGAGATCTAGGTCCTAAGGCACCTGCATGAACTTGACACAAAACTGGGGAAATCATTTGTCTCTGCCTCTCTAATACTTAGGTTTTCTTTTCTTTTTCTTTTTTCCTTTTTTAAAGATTTATTTTTACAGAAAGAGAGCAAGAGAGTGAACGCAAAGGGGGGAGGGGTAGAGGGAGAGGGAGAGAGAGAATCCTAAGCAGACTCTGTGCTGAACACAGAGCCCGATGTGGGGCTCGATCTCACGACCCTGAGATCATGACCTGAGCCCAAACCAAGAGTTGGACACCTTAACCAACTGCACCACCCAGGGGCCCCTTTCTTTTTCTTTTTTAAAAATCAAAGTGAAATTTATATACAGTGAAATATGCATATTTTAAGTGTAAAATTGATGCATTATGAAAAATGTATATACCTATGTAAACACAACCTCAGTAAAGATATGGAATATTTCTACAATCCCCCCAAATTCTCTTGTATTCCCTTCCAGTCCAGTCTCTACTGCAACTGGCAACCACTGTTCTGTTTTCCATTCCCCCCAGATTAGCTTTGCCAGCTCTTAAACTTCATATGCATACAAGCATACAATATGCATGTTTTTTTTGTGTCTAGCTTCTTGTACTTAACATTTTTGAGATTTATCCATGTTGTTGCATGCATGTATTAGTTGTTTCTTATTACTGAGGAATGTCCATGGTATGAATATACTGCAATTGATTTACCTATTCTTATACTGATCGAATTTGATTTGTTTCTGATTTGGGGCTATATTGAATAATGCTGCTATAAACATTTATGTCCAAGTCATTTTGTGGACATATGTTTTCAGTTCTCTTTGGCAAATATCTAGGAGTCTAGTGGCTGGGTCAAATAGATATAGGTTTATTTTTTTTTTAAGTTTTCAGTTGTTTTTTGGAATTGTTTGTAAAATTTTACCAGCCCACCAGCAATATATATGAGTTCCTGTTGCTTCACACCCTTGCCAAAAATTGGTGTTGTTGGTATTTTTTATTTTAGCCATTCTGGTGGGTGTGTGGTAGTGTCTCATTGGGTTTTTTGTTGTTTGTTTGTTTTTATTAGGTTTCTGTTTTTTATAGTACATCATAAGTTTTTAATGTAGAGTTCATTAGTTGTGCATAACACCCAGTGCTCATCACAACACGTGCCCTCCTTATGTCTCATTGGTTTTTTTAAAAACCATTTTGAAACTACTGGATCATATGGTATTTCAATTTTTAACTTTTTGAGGAACCTCTATACTGTTTTCCACAGTGGCTGTACTAATTTACATTCCCACCAACAGTATACAAGGGTATTTACCCAAAGAAAATGAACACACTAATTCAAAAAGATATATACACTCTGATGTTTATTGCAGCATTATTTACAATAGACAAGATATGGAAACAACCTAAGTATCCACTGATAGGCAAATGGATAAGGAAGATGTGGTATATATACACAATATTACACAACCATAAAAAAAGGATGAGATCATTCCATTTGTGACAATATGGATGGACCTAGAGGGTATTAAACTAAATGAAATAAGTCGGACTGAGAAAGACAAATACCACATGATTTCACTCCTAGGTGTAATCTTAAAAAAAGCAAATGTGGGTGCCTGAGGTGGTTCAGTGGGTTAAGCATCTGCCTTCGGCTCAGGTCATGATCTCAGGTTCCTGGGATCCAGCCCCGCATCGGGCTCCTTGCTCATTGGGGAGTCTGCTTCTCCTTCTCTCTCTGCCCCTCCTCCCTGCTCATTCCCCCTCTCTCTCTCTCAAATAAGTAAATAAAATCTTAAAAAAAAAAAGCAAATGAATAAACAACAAACAAAAAACAGAATCAGACCCGTAAATACAGAGGACAAACTGAAGGTTGCCAGAGGGGCGAGGGGTGGGGGGATGGGCAAAATGAATGAAGGGGAGTGGGAGATACATGCTCCCAGTTATGGAATGAATATGTCACGGGAATGATCCTGAGTTGAATTCAGGGAATGAAAAACACAGCATAAAGAATATAGTCAATGATATTGTAATATCATTGAATGGTGACAGATGGTGGCTACACCTGTGAGCATAGCATAACATATAGAGAAGTTGAATCACTATGTTATACACCTGAAACTAATGTAAAAATGTGTCAGTTATACTCAAATAAAAAAAATAAAAAATATTTTGAAATAACTTTAGATTTAGAGAAAAGTTATACAGTACAGACAGTTCTCATACAATTTCACCTTAAGATTACCCTCTTATTGTGGTTTTAATTGGCAACTTCCCTAATGACATATAATGCTGGGTGGGTTTCATAAGACTACTGGCAATTCAGTCTTCTTTTCTGAAGTATATGCTCAAATCTTTTGCCTTTTTTTTTTGTTGGGTTGTGTTTTTGTTATTGATTTTTAGGAGCTTCTTGTATATTCTAAACATAATATTTTATCAGAATAGAAACATTGTGAATATTTTCTCCCGGTTGATGGTTTGCCTTTTCATTTCCTTAATGGTATTTTTGAAGAACAGAAGTTTTAAATTTTGATGAAGTTCAATTTATCCATGTTTAAGTGATTAGTGCTTTTTGTGATCTGTCCAGGAGATTTTACTACTGTCAGTGTCATAAAAATATTTTATATTTTCTTCTAGAAGCTTTATAGTTTTAGCATTTAGTTTGGTCTATGATCCATCCTCAGTTAATTTTAGAGTATTGTGTGAGGTAAGAGTAGAGGTTCACTTCTTATACATGTCTATATTAGTATCCTATATTCATTTTTAGGGCTCTTATAACAAATTGCAACAATCTGAGTGGCTTAAAGCAACATAAATTTATTATCTCACAGTTCCACAAGCCAGAAATCCAAAATCAAGGTGTCAACAGGCTCTGGGGAAAAAATCCTTCCTTACTTGTTCCAGCCTTTCGTGGCTCCAGCCATTCCCTGGTTTGTCACAGCATAACTCCAATCTCTGCCTCCCTCTTCACATGGACTTCTTCTCTGTGTGTCACTTGATTTCTCCTCTTCTTGTAAGGACATCAGTTATTGGATTTAGAGATTTTTCTAATTCCAGCATGGTATCGTCCTGAGATCCTTAACTAATTACAACTGCAAAGAAACTTTCTCCAAATAAGGTTACATTCTGAGCTTTTAGGTGGGTATAAATTTGTATGTGGGGGATATTATTCAGCCCACTACAATATCCAGTTGTTCCGCCACCATTTATTGAGAAGACTACCATTTTGCCATTGAATTACATTGCAATCTTTGTCAAAATTTAATAGCCTTTATAGGTGTGGCTTCAGTTGTGGACTCTGTATTCTGATCCATTGTTCTGTTTATTTATGTTTAAAGCAATGCCACTCTAAATATAGCTTTAGAGCACGTCTTAAAATCAGGTGGTGTTCATCCTTATTTTCCTTTTCAAAGTTGTTTGGCTATTCTAGGTCCTTTGTTTTTGATATGTGTTTTATTTTATTTTATTCAAGTATAATTAACATAGTGTTATATTAGTTTCAGGTATATAATATGATTCAACAATGCTATACATTTCTCAGTGCTCATCATGATAAGTGTACTCTTAAACCTCTATTTCCCCCTGTTTTTGATATATTTTTCAGCAATTTCTACAAAAATTCCTCTGGGATTTTGACTGGATTGTGTAGAACATACAGATGAGTACAGAGAGAATTAACATCTCATAGAAATGAAATTGGTTTTTGTATGTTGACCCTGTAGTCAGTGAACCTTATAAATTTACTTATTGCTATTGCCTTTTTATTTTCACAAATGCTTTAGAATTTGCTACCTACAAGATTTTGCTGTTTGCAAATAAAGACAGTTTTCCAGTTTGATGTCCTTTATTTTTGTTTTCTTACCATATTTTACCAGCAAGAACCTCCAGTGCAACACTGAATATAAGTGGTGAGAGTGGATGGCTTTAACAGGGTCCTAAGTTCAGGTGGAGATAATTCAGTTTTTCACCTGAATGATACTAACAGTAGGGCTTTTGTTATTTATGTTTTTGGTAGATATTGTTAATCAGGTTGAGGATGCTCCCTTCCATTTCTAGTTTACCAAGAGTTTTTATCATTAACAGGTGTTGAATTTGATGAAATTCTTTTCCTGTGTTTGTTAAAATGACATATGGCATTTCTCCTTTATTCTATTTATGTAGTTAATAGCATTGATTTAGTTTTTTGAATACTGAATCTACCTTGCAATCCTGCGTTAAACACATACTCATAATGTAGTATCCCTTTCAATATATTCAATTGTATTCAATTTGCCATTTTTTTGAGGATTTTTGTATCTATATTCTTAGGGAATGTTGATCTCTTGTTTTTCCTTGTAGTGTCATTGTCTGATTTTATTATCAATGTAATAATCATAAAAATAGTTTTAAAGTAGTTTATTTTCTTCTATTTTCTGGAAGAGTTCGTATAGCATTGATTGCTTTTCCTTTTAAATGTTTGGTTGAATTTACAAAAAAAAAATTGATTCTGGAGGTTTTTTTCTCTTTTCAGCTTTACTGAGATATAATGGACATATAACATTATATAAGGTTAAGGTGTACAGAGTGTTGACTTGATATGCTTATATATTGCAATATGATTATCACTGTAGCATTAGCTAACACTTCCATCAGGTCACATAATTACCATTTCTTTTTTGTGGTCGTGGAGGGTTTTTTTTGTTGGAAAATTTTAAACCACTAGTTCAATTATTTTAATTGGTATAAAGTTATTCAGAGCAATTTCTTCTTCAGTTAATTTTGTTAATTTGTATCTTTGTACATTTCATCTAAATTGACAAATTTATTTGTGTGAAGTCTCCTTTTTCTTTTTTATTATTTTGGAACTATAATGATGTCCCTTCTCATTCCTGATGGCTATTTTTTTTTCATTTTTCTTGAACAGTCTAGATAGATACTTGTCAATTTTATTGATATTTTTAAAAGTTGGCTTTTGGTTTACAAATTTACCTCTAAGTACTGCTTTAGTGGCTCCTGCAAATTTTGATAAGTTGTATTTTAATTATAATTCCATTTAAAATATATTCTTATTTCATTTGTGTTTTTTTCTATGACCCTTGGCTTATTTAGAATTATATTTCTTAATTTCCAAATATTTGGGTCCTTCCTAGGTATCTTATTATTACTAAGTATTATTATTAATAAGTTTAATTCTGTTGGTGCCAGAAAACACAATATATGATTTTAATCTTTTAAAATGTATTGTTTTATACCACAGCACACACACAATTCTAGTGAAAAGAATGTGCATTATATACATTTATAGGGATTAGTGTTCTATAAATATCAATTAGGTCATACAGATCTTCCATTTGTTTGCTAATTGTTTTTGTCTAGTTGTCTTATCAATTGCTGAGAAAGGAGTGTCAAAATCTCCAACCATGATTGTGAAAATGTCTATTTCTCCCTTTGATTTTGTCAAATTTTACTTCAGGTATTTTGAAATTCTACTATTAGGCACATATGTATTTATGATTGCTATTTCTTCCTGATTAATTGAGGCTATTATTGTGAAATACTTTCTTTATTTCTGTTAACATATTTTGTCTTGAAATCTATTTTATCTGGTATTATAGCCACTCTAGTTTTCTTGTCTTTATTTTTACATTTATATGCTTTTATAACCATTTACTTTCGACCGATCTTTGTCTATATATTTAACGTGCTTTTCTAATGAACAAAATATATTTGGATTTTGCTTCTTCTATTCTGAAAATCTCTGCAATTTGAGTGCTTAATACTTAAGTGTTTAATGTAATTATTGATATAGATGTGTAGCTCATTTTATTATTTCATTGTTATTTTGTCACCTTTTAAAAATTCTTTCCCTTTGGTCCTCTTTTAATAACTTTTTTTGGGATTATTCAAATATTTTAGAATGTCATTTTTAATTTTGTTATTGGTTTTTTAGCTATATTGCTTTTACTGTTTTTAGTGGTTTTTCTAATGCATAGACTCCACCTTTTTGAATAATTTGTATCACTCTGTCTCCAACTTTGTTAACCATTTTTTTCTACCATCTCGAAGCCATTGAATTTTCATTTCAAATGGCATACTTTTCAGTTCTAGAATTTCCCATTTGATTCTTTTTCATAGTTTCAAATACCATGTTAGGATACCCATTTACCTACTTATTTTGGCCACTTTTTCTGTTAAGTCCTTGAACATTTTTGGGGGGATTTATGAAAATGTTTATTTCTCTGTACTATATGAAGGTCTGTTCACACTTCCACAACTAGGAATATTTCAAAGGCTCATGGAGTAAACATAGGAGTTTACACTTATCAGTTTAAATCACAGTTCTTAGGAATAGTGTAAACTCCTTGAACATGTTTTTGATAGCTTTTAAAAATTATCTTTCCCCACCAATTCAACATCTGGATGATTATGGTCTCTATTTCTACTCACTTTTTTCTTTTCTTTTTTTAAAAAAGATTTTATTTATTTATTTGTCAGAGAGACAGAGACAGAGAATATGAGTGTGGGGGAGGGGCAGAGGGAGAAGCAGGCTCCCTGCTGAGCTAGGAGCCTGATGTGGGACTCTATCCCAGGACCCTGGGATCATGACCTGAGTCAAAGGCAGATAGATGCTTACCCAACTGAGCCACCCAGGCATCCCTCCACTCACTTTTTTCTTATAAATTTGTGTTATATTTTTCTCTTTATTCACATAGCTAGCAATATTTGATTACATAGTGGATACTAATGATATTTTATAGAGATTTTTGATTCTCTTATTTTCCTCCTAAGGACATTTTGATTTTTGTTCTGACAACTTATAGGCTAATCATCTTGAACTTTTGGAGCCTTCATTTTACTTTGTTAGTTGGAGTCTGATTCTGTATTACCCTTAACCTTGGGGTAAATCTCTAATCCTTGGACATAGTCTTTATTCCTAAGGCATGGTCCTTTGAGAGTTTTAGTAGAAAGCCCAAGATATTTATGAATGTTTTCTAACTTGGTGGAATTCAGTCTCCAGAGTCTGTCTCCCTTATGGTAAGCAACTGCTAAAATCTCTGTTCTAATTTTTCAGCTTTATTTCTGCTGCTTTCTGTCAGTTTTCTTACTATTTTTTCTGTAAATGCACAGTTCAGGGGTCATTTAAGTATTCGATGGGAATTTGTACATAAAAATTGGGACTCACTTCTCCATAACACTCTTATTTTAAGGATTTTTCCTTCAATTTCTAGCCACCCTGGCAAGTCCCAACTCTATCCTCTGATACCTCAAGCCAGATTCCAAATTGGTTCTTTTTTTAAAAAAATATTCAAAAGAAAAAAATCTTTGTATGACATATCTCACAGGATAAAATGTGCAGATACATTTATAATCAAAAACAAGAATGTACAGTTATCTGTGGTTTCTAATATAACACATATCTCAGTCTCTGGGGATGGGTCTGTGTAACCTTGGGAACAATTACTATTCTCTCAGTATTCTATTTATAAAATGGAAAGTAATATCTCTCTGAATTTTACTTCATAGAAAATGCCAGTTTTCTGGTCAGTCCTCTGTTTTCATTTTACTTGGCCTATCAGCAGCATTTGGCAGAGCTGATCATTCTCTTCTTGATACCCTTTGCTTTTTTTAGTTTTCTAGGATGATGCAATCCCCTGATTTGCTTTATAACTCACTGGCCACTCTATTTCAATATTTTTTGCAGGTTATTTTCTTTCTTTTTTTAAAATTTTTTAATTTTTAAAATTTTTTTATTATGTTAATCATCATACATTACATCTTTAGTTTTTGATGTAGTGTTCCATGATTCATTGTTTGTGCATAACACCCAGTGCTCCACGCAGAATGTGCCCTCTTTAATACCCATCACCAGGCTAACCCATCACCCCACCCCCCTCCCCTCTAGAACCCTCTGTTTTTCAGAGTCCATCATCTCTCATGGTTAGTCTCCCCCTCTGATTTACCACCCTTCATTCTTCCCCTCCTGCTATCTTCTTCTTTTTTTTTTCCTTAACATATATTGCATTATTTGTTTCAGAGGTACAGATCTGTGATTCAGCAGTCTTGCACAATTCACAGCGCTCACCATAGCACATACCCTCCCCAATGTCTATCACCCAGCCACCCCATCCCTCCCACCCCCCCACCACTCCAGCAACCCTCAGTTTGTTACCTGATTAAGAATTCCTCATATCAGTGAGGTCATATGTTACATGTCTTTCTCTGATTGACATATTTCGCTCAGCCTAATACACTCCACTTCCATCCACATAGTTGCAAATGGCAAGATTTCATTCCTTTTGATGCCTAGTAATATTCCATTGTGTATATATATATATATATACACACACACACACACACACTACATCTTCTTTATCCATTCATCTGTCGATGGACATCTTGGCTCTTTCCACAGTTTGGCTATTGTGGACATTGCTGCTATAAACATTCGGGGTGCACATACCCCTTCGGATCCCTACATTTGTATCTTTGTGGTAAATACCCAGTAGTGCAATTGCTGGATTGTATGGTAGCTCTATTTTCAACTTTTTGAGGAACCTCCATACTGTTTTCCAGAGTGGTTGCACCAGCTTGCATAACCACCAACAGTGTAGGAGGGTTCCCCTTTCTCCACATCCCCGCCAACATCTGTCATTTCCTGATTTGTTAATTTTAGCCATTCTGACTGGTGTGAAGTGGTAGCTCATTGAGATTTGATTTGGAATTCCCTGATGCTAAGAGATGTTGAGCACTTTTTCATGTGTCTGTTGGCTATTTGGATGTCTTCTTTGGAAAAATGTCTGTTCATGTCTTCTGCCCATTTCTTGATTGGATCATTTGTTCTTTGGGTGTTGAGTTTGATAAGTTCTTTATAGATTTTGGAAACTAGCCCTTTATCTGATATGTCATTTGCAAATATTTCCTCCCATTCTGTCAGTTGTCTTTTGGTTTTGTGGACTGTTTCTTTTGCTGTGCAAAAGCTTTTTATCTTGATGAAGTCCCAAGAGTTCATTTTTGCCCTTGCTTGCCTTGCCTTTGGCGATGTTTCTAGGAAGAAGTTGCTGCGGCTGAGGTCAAAGAGGTTGTTGCCTGTGTTCTCCTTTAGGATTTTGATGGACTCCTGTCTCACGTTTAGGTCTTTCAACTATTTGGAGTCTATTTTTGTGTGTGGTGTAAGAAAATGGTCCAGTTTCATTCTTCTGCATGTGGCTGACCAATTTTCCCAACACCATTTGTTGAAGAGACTGTCTTTTTTCCATTGGACATTCTTTCCTGCTTTGTCGAAGATTAGTTGACCACAGAGTTGAGGGTCCATTTCTGGGCTCTCTATTCTGTTCCATTGATCTATGTGTCTGTTTTTGTGCCAGTACCGTACTGTCTTGATGATGACAGCTTTGTAATAGAGCTTGAAGTCTGGAATTCTGAACCCGCCAGCTTTTCTTTTCTTTTTCAACATTCCTCTGGCTATTCGGGGTCTCTTCTGGTTCCATATATATTTTAGGATTATTTGTTCCATTTCTTTGAAAAAAGTGGATGGTATTTTGATGGGGATTGCATTGAATGTGAAGATTGCTCTAGGTAGCATTGACATCTTCACAATGTTTGTTCTTCCAATCCATGAGCATGGAACGTTTTTCCATTTCTTTGTGTCTTCCTCAATTTCTGTCATGAGTATTTTATAGTTTTCTGAGTACAGATCCTTTGCCTCTTGGATTAGATTTATTCCTAGGTATCTTATGGTTTTGGGTGCAATTGTAAATAGGATCAACTCCTTCATTTCTCTCTCTTCTGTCTTGTTGTTGGTGTATAGGAATGCCACTGATTTCTGTGCATTGATTTTATATCCTACCACTTTACTGAATTCCTGTATGAGTTCTAGCAGTTTTGGGGTGGAGTCTTTTGGGTTTTCCACATAAAGTATCATATCATCTGCAAACAGTGAGAGTTTGGCTTCTTCTTTGCCGATTTGGATGCCTTTGATTTCTTTTTGTTGTCTGATGGCTGTGGCTAGGACTTCTAGTACTATGTTGAATAACAGTGGTGATAGTGGACATCCCTGCCGCGTTCCTGACCTTAGGGGGAAAGCTCTCAGCTTTTCCCCATTGAGAATGATATTCGCTGTGGGTTTTTCATAGATGGCTTTTATGATATTTAGGTAGGTACCCTCTATCCCTATACTCTGAAGAGTTTTGATGAAGAAAGGATGCTGTACTTTGTCAAATGTTTTTTCTGCCTCTATTGAGAGGATCATATGATTCTTGTTCTTTCTTTTGTTAATGTATTGTATCACATTGATCGATTTGCGGATGTTGAACCAAGCTTGCAGCCCAGGGTTAAATCCCACTTGGTCGTGGTGAATAATCCTTTTAATGTACTGTTTGATCCTATTGGCTAGTATTTTGGTGAGAATTTTTGCATCCATGTTCATCAAGGATATTGGTCTGTAATTCTCCTTTTTGATGGGGTCTTTGTCTGGTTTTGGGATCAAGGTAATGGTGGCCTCATAAATTCAGTTTGGAAGTTTTCCTTCCATTTCGATTTTTTGGAACAGTTTCAGAAGAATAGGTATTAATTCTTCTTTAAATGTTTGGTAGAATTCCCCCGGGAAGCCATCTGGCCCTGGGCTTTTGTTTGTTGGGAGATTGTTGATGACTGCTTCAATTTCCTTAGTGGTTATAGGTCTGTTCAGGTTTTCTATTGCTTCCTGGTTCAATTTTGGTAGTTGATACAGCTCTAGGAATGCACCCATTTCTTCCAGGTTATCTAATTTGCTGGCATAGAGTTGCTCATAATATGTTCTTATAATTGTTTGTATTTCTTTGGTGTTGGTTGTGGTCTCTCCTCTTTCATTCATGATTTTGTTGATTTGGGTCATTTCTCTTTCTTTTTGATGAGTCTGGCCAGCGGTTTATCAATCTTGTTAATTCTTTCAAAGAACCAGCTCCTAGTTTCATTGATCTGTTCTACTGTTCTTTTGGTTTCTATTTCATTGATTTCTGTTCTGATCTTTATTATTTCTCTTCTCCTGCTGGGTTTAGGCTTTATTTGCTGTTTTTTTCTCTAGCTTCTTTAGGTCTAGGGTTAGGTTGTGTATTTGAGATATTTCTTGTTTCTTGAGAAACGCTTGTCTTGCTCTATACTTTCCTCTTAGGACTGCCTTTGCTGTATCCCAAAGATTTTGAACAGTTGTGTTTTCATTTTCATTGGTTTCCATGATTTTTTTAAATTCTTCTTTAATTTCCTGGTTGACCCATTCATTCTTTAGTAGGATGCTCTTTAGCCTCCATGTATTTGAGTTCTTTCTGGGTTCCTCTTGTGATTGAGTTCTAGTTTCAAAGCATTGTGGTCTGAACATATACAGGGAATAATCCCAAACTTTTGGTACCGCCTGAGACCTGATTTGTGACCTAGGATGTGATCTATTCTGGAGAATGTTCCATGTGCACTAGAGAAGAATATGTATTCCATTGCTTTGGGATGGAATGTTCTGAATACGTCTGTGAAGTCCATTTGGTCCAGGATGTCATTTAAACTCTTTATTTCCTTGTTGATCTTTTGCTTAGATGATCTGTCCATTTCAGTCAGGGGGTGTTAAAGTCCCCCACTATTATTGTATTGTTGTCAATGTTTTTTTTTTTTTTGCTTTTGTTATTAATTGCCTTATGTAATTGGCTGCTCCCATGTTAGGGGCATAGATATTTACAATTGTTAGATCTTCTTGTTGGATAGACCCTTTAAGTAGGATATAGTGTCCTTCCTCATCTCTTATTACAGTCTTTGTTTTAAAATCTAATTTGTCTAATATAAGGATTGCCACCCCAGCTTTGTTTTGGTGTCCATTAGCATGGTAAATGGTTTTCCACCCCCTCACTTTCAATCTGGGGGTGTCTGGGTCTAAAATGAGTCTCTTGCAGACAGCATATCGATGGGTCTTGTTTTTTAACCCAATCTGATAGCCTATGTCCTTTGATTGGGGCATTTAGCCCATTTACATTCAGGGTAACTATTGAAAGATATGAATTTAGTGCCATTGTACTGCTTGTAAGGTGACTGTTACTTTTTATTGTCTCTGTTCCTTTCTGGTCTATGTTACTTTTAGGCTCTGTCTTTGCTTAGAGGACCCTTTTCAGTATTTCTTGTAGGGCTGGTTTCGTGTTTGTAAATTCCTTTAGTTTTTGTTTGTCCCGGAAGCTTTTTTTCTCTCCTTCTATTTTCAGTGACAGCCTAGCTGGTTATAGTAGTCTTGGCTGCATATTTTTCTCGTTTAATGCTCTGAAGATATCATGCCAGTCTTTTCTGGCCTGCCAGGTCTCTGTGGATAGTTCTGTTGCCAATCTAATGTTTCTACCATTGTAGGTTATAGACCTCTTTCTCCCTAGCTGCTTTCAAGATTTTCTCTTTGTCACTGAGACTCATGAGTTTTACTATTAGATGTCGGGGTGTTGACCTATTTTTATTCATTTTGAGAGGGGTTCTCTGTGCCTCTTGGATTTTGATGCCTGTTTCCTTCCCCACATTAGGGAAGTTCTCCACTATAATTTGCTCCAATATACCTTCTGCCCCCCTCTCTCTTTCTTCTTCTTCTGGGATCCCAATTATTCTAATGTTGTTTCGTCTTATCGTATCGCTTATCTCTCGAATTCTGCCCTCGTTGATCCAGTAGTTGTTTATCTCTCTTTTTCTCAGCTTCTTTATTTTCCATCATTTGGTCTTCTATATCGCTGATTCTCTCTTCTGCCTTATTTATCCTAGCAGTTAGTTCCCCCATTTTTTATTGCACCTCATTAATAGCCTTTTTGATTTCGACTTGGTTAGATTTTAGTTCTTTTATTCCTCCAGAAAGGGTTTCTCTAATATCTTCCATGCTTTTTTCAAGTCCAGCTAGTATCTTTAAAATCATGATTCTGAACTCTAGGTCTGACATCACACTAATGTCTGTATTGAGTAGGTCCCTGGCAGACGGTACTACCTCTTGTTCTTTTTGTTGAGGTGATTTTTTTCATCTTGTCATTTTGTCCAGAGGAGAATAGATGAATGAGAGAACAAAATGCTAACAGGTTAACAACGTCCCCAGAAAATGTACTCTAAACAAATCAGAGGAGACCTGAAACTGGGGGAAAAGAAAGGGAAAGAAAGAAGAAGGAAAGAGAGGGGAAAAAAAAAGAAAAAGATAAAAACAAAGAAAAACAGAACAAAACAAAAATAACAGAATATGATCAAATATGATCTGGCTCGTGCATAGATCAGTGCCACACACTAGATTTTGGGTGTATTTTGGTCTGTTAGAAGAAAGTGCCTCCTAAAATTTTAAAGAAAGAAAGACTTATATATGTACAAAATAAGGGTTGATACAATGAAGGGATGGAATATGAGTGTAAAAATGAAAATTATAAAAAATTTTAAAAAAATGAATTGATCAGAAGTTGTTTGAAAAAATAAAGAAGAGGATTAAAAAAAAGGAAAGAAAGAAAAAAAAAAGGGGAGAGAATGTGATCAGGCAGGACACTGGGAAAAAGCCATACACTAGAGATTTAGGGTATATTTTGATATTTTAAAAGAAACTGTATCTCAAAATTTTAAAGACAGAACAACTTATATATATATATGCTAAAAATAAAGGTAACTACTATGAAGGGATATAATATGACTCTAAAAATCAAAAATAAAAATGTTTTTTTTAAAAAAGGGTTTGATAAGATGTTGTTTGGAAAAGGGAAAAAGAAAAATTCAAAAAAAGAAAAAAACAGGTAAAAAAATTAACTTTGAAAGACTAATGAATCATGGCAAAGAAGCCATGAATTCTATGTGCAGTATTCCCCTAGCGCTGCAGTTCTCCCGTTCTAACTGATCGGTACTTGGTCTTGGCTGGCTGTTCGTGCTGATCTTCTGGGGGAGGGGCCTGTTGCCGTGGTTCCCAAATGTCTTTGCCGGAGGCGGAATTGCCCCGCCCTTGCTGGGTACGGGCTAAGTAATCAGCTCGGGTTTGCTCTCATGAGCTTTTGTTCCCTGCAAGCTTTCCGTACAGCATTGTAGGAGGAGAGTGAAAATGGCGGCCTCCCAATCTCCGCCCAGGAGGAGCCGAGAACTTGGGGCCCCGCTCCTCAGTGCGCCCCCAGAGAAAAGCAGTCACTCCCGTCTCCCCGGTCTCCGGCCACACTCCGTGCTCACCCGGCCCATGACCGAGCGTTTCTATCTCTGGCACCTGACCCCGTGTGGAGTCTCCAAACCCAGCAGATCCCTGCGGTGCGCTCCCGCGCCCCTCCTCCCGGGGGAGGAAGGGGAGTCTCCCCGGATCTGCCGCTTGTTGGGTTCCTGCTGGAAGAGCAGTGGCCCGACTGTCACCAATCACAGTTTATGGCAACCCCGAGCTGAGAGCTTGCTCCTTGGCTCCATCTCTGCAACCAGCTTCCCCGCTCTGATACCTGGGAGCTCTGCCGCACTCAGGCACCCCCGGTCTTTCTGTGACCCCGAGGGTCCTGAGACCACACTGTCCTGCGAGGGTTCCACCCTCGCTTAGCCAATGGAGTGACGTCCCTCAGCGGAGCCGACTTCTAAAAGTTCTGACCTTGTGCTCCGCGGCTCTAGCACTTGCCAGAAGCGGCCGACAGAGGCCCCTCCTCCGCCATCTATCCTCCCGAATATCGCCTCGGATTCACTTCTCCGCACATCCTGCCTTCCAGAAAGTGGTCGCTTTTCTGTTCAGAGAGTTGTTGCTATTCTTTTCTTCGAGCTCCTGTTGAGTTCGTAGGTGTTCAGTATAGTTTGATTCCTATCCAGCTGAATTCCTGAGACCAGACGAAATCCAGGTCTCCTACTCCTCCGCCATCTTGCTCCGCCCCCTCCCTACATGGCTTTTATCTCCATAATTAGAGTTCTCTCCATGCTTTCCAACAAAGAACTCTCTTTCTTTTTTTTATAAGATTATATATTTGAGAGAGAGAGAGTGAGCATGAGTAGGGGGGAGGGGCAGAGGGAGAGGGAGAGAAGCAGACTCCCTACTGAGCATGGAGGCCAACACAGCGCTCCATCCCAGGACCCCAAGATCATGATATCCCAAAATCAAGAGCTGGCCATTTACCCAAATGAGCCACCCAGGTGCACCTTTGTAGGCTCTTTTCTCCATGACCTTTCAAGTTTGGAGTTCCTAAGGTCTCAGTTCTTGGATTTGTTTTTGTCTTCTGTAGCTACTTATCTCTTGGTGATCTTATCCAGTCCCATGGCTTTAAATATACTCTATATGTCGATAATTTCGGAATAGCATGGAAGACATTAGGAGAAGGAAGGGAAAAACGAAGGGGGGGGGGAATCGGAGGGAGAGATGAACCATGAGAGACTATGGACTCTGAGAAACAAACTGAGGGTTTTAGAGGGGAGGAGGGTGGGGGTTGGGTTAGCTCGGTGATGGGTATTAAGGAGGGCATGTACTGCATGGAGCACTGGGTGTTATATGAAAACAATGAATCGTGGATCACCACATCAAAACCTAATGATGTATGGTGACTAACATAACATAATAAAATAAAATTAAAAAAAATTCCCATATTTACATTTCCAGTTCACGTCTCTCCCCTGAACTCCAGACTCATATATTTAACTGAAATTGTCTCTTTTTTGTTTAATGGGCATTTCAAAATTAACATGTGAAAAACTGAAATTTTGCTCTCTACACTTCTCTCCAAAATATTCCCTAGTATCCCTTATTTCCATTATCCCCTATCTTCAGTTGTTTAGAGCATAAACATCTGAGTCATCCTTAATTCTTTCTTCACATCCCTGATCCAATTCATCATTGAATTCTGGTGATCCTTCTCCAAATATTTCAAAAACCCTGTCACGTCTCACCACTTTGATTTCCACCTTGTTTAAGCCACCATTATCTTTTACCTGGGTTTTTGCAATATCCTTCTATGTAATTTCTATGCTTCTACCCTTGCCCCATTAAAATAAATTTTTCGTACAACATTCAGAGTAACCTTTTTAAGATGTAATTCAGATCACTCCACTACGCAAACTCTTTTAAAGAGTTAAGAATAATTCCAAGAGTATGTTGATGGACTTATAAAGTACAAAGGTGTAATTTGTATGACAACAATATTACAAATGAAGGGGGAAGGAACTGAGTTTTATATAAGAGCAAAGTTTATTTATAGTGTTGAAATTTAAGTGTTACCAATCCAAACTAGATTGTTATACATTAAGATGCTAATTGTAGCCCCTAAAGCCACATTAAGTACATTACTCAAAAATTTGTATTAAAAGAAACAATTGATTTAAAATGAGATATAAGAAAATTTATATTTAACACAATAGAAAACAATAATGTAGGAATAAGGAACAACTAAGGTATGTCATAAAGAAAAGAAATAGCAAATGACAGATCTAAGTCTTACCTTATCAATAATAACATTAAATGTGAATGAACCAAACTCACCAATCAAAAGTTGGAAATTGGACAAAGGGATTTAGAAAAAAAAATCAAAACATAATACAACCATATCCAGTCTACAAGAGACTCACTTTAGATTCAAAAACACAAATGTATTGAAAATAAATGTTTGGAAAATATATACATCATGCCAAAAGTACCCAACATAGAGCTGGTAAACCTAAACTAATATTGGACAAAGTAGACTTTAAAACAAACATTGTTACTGTAGACAAGTAAGAACATTTTGTAATGATGAAAGTATCAACCCATCAAGGAGAAATAACAATTATAAACATATATACATCTAATAACAAAAAATATACATAAAGTAAAAATTGAAGCCTTCAAGGGAGGAATAGACAGTTCAACAATAATAGTTGGAGACTTCGATACTCCATTTTCAGTCATTGATAGAACTAGACAGAAGATAAGAAAATAAAAGGCTTGAACAACACTATAAAATAATTGGATCTATCAAGATCTTACTGAACACTGTACTCAACAACAACAGAGTAAACATTTCTCTCAAGTGCACATAAAACATTTCTAAGACAGATCATATACTAGGGAATGAAACAATTGCTAATAAATGTAAAATAATTGAAACCATATGAAGTAGGTTTATGATCATGATAGAACAAAATTAGAAATTAATAAACTAGAGTAATTACCAAATATATGGAAATTAAATGCTCTAAATAATCAATAGGTCAATAAAGAAATGACAAGGTAGATGCCACCTTACACCAGTTAGAATGGCAAAAATTGACAAGGCAAGAAACAACAAATGTTGGAGAGGTTGTAGAGAAAGGGGAATGCTCTTACACTGTTGGTGGGAATGCAAGCTGGTATAGCCACTTTGGAAAACAGTGTGGAGGTGCCTCAAAAAATTAAAAATAGAGCTACCTTATGTCCCAGCAATTGCACTCCTGGGTATTTACCCCAAAGACACAGATGTAGTGAAAAGAAGGGCCATATGCACCCCAATGTTCATAGCAGCAATGTCCGCAATGGCTAAACTGTGGAAAGAGCCAAAATGCCCTTCAAAAGATGAATGGATAAAGAAGATGTGGTCCTTATATACAACAGAATGTTAGCCATCAGAAAGGATGAATACCCAACTTTTACATCAACATGGATGGGATTGGAGGAGATGATGCTAAGTGAAATAAGTCAAGCAGAGAGAGTCAATTATCATATGGTTTCACTTATTTGTGGAACACAAGGAATAGCATGGAGGACATTAGGAGAAGGAAGGGGAAAATGTAGGGGGAAAATCAGATGGCGAGATGAACCATGAGAGACTATGGACTCTGAGAAACAAACTGAGGGTTTTGGCGGGGGGGGAATGGGTTAGCCAGGTGATGGGTATTAAGGAGGTCATGTACTGCATGGAGCACTGGGTGTTATATGAAAACAATGAATTGTGGATCACTACATCAAAAACAAATGATGTCAAAAACTAATGATGTAATATATGGTGATTAACGTAACAATAAAAAATTTAAAAAAACAAATGATGTATTGTATGGTGACTAACATAATAAAATAAAATAAAATAAAATAAATGACAAGGTAAGTTAGAAAGTACTTTGAAATGAGTAAGAGCACAAAAAACACCAAAAATTCATGATATAGCTAAGTCAGTGCTTTAAAAAGGTAATTAGCCATACACATCTATATTAAAAAAGAAATATTTAAAGTCAAAAGCCTAAGCTTTCACATTGTGAAACTAGAAAGTGAAGATAGAACTAAACTAAAACAAGCATTGAGAATCAAACAGTAAAGGCTAAAATGAAAATAAATGAATATATGAAAATAAAGAAGAGAAAAATAATAGAGAAATTCACTGAAACCAAATGTTTAGTCTTTGGAAAGATCCAAAAGTTTATAAACTCTTACCTTGATTGATCAGAAAAAGAGAGAGAGAGAGAGAGAGAGAGAGAGAAAGAATGAAAATTCAAATTTTGAAAATCAGGAATGGAATTATAGAATTTGGAACATCACTGCCAACCTTAGAGACATAAGAATAATTATAAGGGAATACTATTAATAATTACCAAAAAATTAATAAACTAAATGAACAGATTTCAAGAAACACACAAACTGCCTCAAGAAGAAAGAGAAAATCTGAATAAACAAGTGAAGTAATTGAATAGTCAAAAATCTTTTCACAAAGTAAAAGCCATACCTATATGGATTCACTGCATAATTCTTCCAAATATTTGAATAATCAACACCAATCCTTTACAAACTGTTCCAAAAATAGGAGAGAAGGGAATACTTCCCATCATTCAACATGGCTAATATTACCCTGAAATAAAAACCAGACAGAAATCACAAGAAAACTACAAACTGGTATCCCTTTTGAATATAGCTCCAAAATCCTTAAAATATACTAACAAACCAAATTCAGCATTATATAAAAAGAATTATTGGGAAGGAGCAACATGGCAGGGGAGTAGGAGACCTACATTTCATCTGGTCCCAGGAATTCAGCTAGATAAGTATCACACCATTTGGAACACCTACGAACTCAACAGGAGATCGAAAAAAAGAATAGCAGCAACTCTCTGAACAGAAAAGTGACCACTTTCTGGAAGATCTCTTCTGATTTGTTTAGCGTATATTTTTCTGGGTTTGTTGTTACCCTGTTAGCACTTTGTTCTCTCATTCATCTATTCTCCAGACAAAATGACAAGATGGAAAAAATCAACTCAACAAAAAGAACAGGAGGCAGTAATCAGACTGTCAGGGACCTAATCAATACGGACATTAGTAAGATGTTGGAACTAGAGTTCAGAATGATGATTATAAAGCTAATAGCTGGGTTTGATATAAGCATGGAAGACACTAGAGAAACCCTTTCTGGAGAAATAAAAGAACTAAACTCTAACCAAGTAGAAATCAAAAAGGCTATTAATGAGGTGCAATAAAAAAGGGAGGCTCTAACTGCTAGGATAAATGAGACAGAAGAGAGAATTAGTGATATAAAAGACCAAATGATGGAGAATAAAGAAGCTGAGAAAAAGAGAGATAAACAACTACTGGATCACGAGGGCAGAATTCAAGAGATAAGTGATTTCATAAGATGAAACAATATTAGAATAATTGGGATCCCAGAAGAAGAAGAAAGAGAGAGAGGGGCAGAAGGTATATTGGAGCAAATTATAGTGGAGAACTTCCCTAATGTGGGGAAGGAAGCAGGCATCAAAATCCAGGAGGCACAGAGAATCCCCCTCAAAATCAATAAAAATAGGTCAACACCCCGACATCTAATAGTAAAACTTACGAGTCTCAGAGACAAAGAGAAAATCCTGAAAGCAGCTCGGGACAAGAGGTCTATAACCTACAATGGTAGAAACATTAGATTGGCAACAGACCTATCCACAGAGACCTGGCAGGCCAGAAAGGACTGGCATGATATCTTCAGAGCACTAAACGAGAAAAATATGCAGCCAAGACTACTATATCCAGCTAGGCTGTCACTGAAAATAGAAGGAGAGGAAAAAAGCTTCCGGGACAAACAAAAACTAAAGGAATTTACAAACACGAAACCAGCCCTACAAAAATTTTGAAAGGGGTCCTCTAAGCAAAGACAGAGCCTAAAAGTAACATAGACCAGAAAGGAACAGAGACAATAAAAAGTAACAGTCACCTTACAGGCAGTACAGTGGCACTAAATTCATATCTTTCAATAGTTACCCTGAATGTAAATGGGCTAAATGCCCCAATCAAAAGACACGGGCTATCAGATGGGATTAAAAAACAAGACCCATCGATATGCTGTCTGCAAGAGACTCATTTTAGACCCAAAGACACCCCCAGATTGAAAGTGAGGGGGTGGAAAACCATTTACTATGCTAATGGATACCAAAAGAAACCTGAGGTGGTAATCCTTATATCAGACAAATTAGATTTTAAACCAAAGACTATAATAAGAGATGAGGAAAGACACATTATCATACATAACGGGTCTACCCAACAAGAAGATCTAACAATTGTAAATATCTATGCCCCTAACATGGGAGCAACCGATTATATAAGCCAATTAATAACAAAAGCAAAGAAACACATCGACAACATTACAAAAATAGTGGGGGACTTTAACACCCCCCTGACTGAAATGGACAGATCATCTAAGCAAAAGATCAACAAGGAAATAAAGACTTTAAACAACACACTGGACCACAGGGACTTCACAGATATATTCAGAACATTCCACCCCAAGGCAACAGAATACACATTCTTCTCTAGTGCCCGTGGAACATTCTCCAGAATAGATCACATCCTAGGTCACAAATCAGGTCTCAACTGGTACCAAAAGATTGGGATCATTCCCTGCATATTTTCGGACCACAATGCTTTGAAACTAGAACTCAGTCACAAGGGGAAAGTCGGAAAGAACTCAAATACATGGAGGCTAAAGAGCATCCTACTAAAAAATGAATGGGTGAACCAGGAAATTAAGGAAGAATTTCAAAAATTCATGGAAACCAATGAAAATGAGAACACAACTGTTCAAAATCTTTGGGATGCAACAAAGGCAGTCCTAAGAGCAAAGTATATAGCAATACAAGCGTTTCTCAAGAAACAAGAAAGGTCTCAAATACACAATCTAACCCTACACCTAAAGGAGCTGGAGAAAGAAGCGCTAATAAAGCCTAAACCCAGCAGGAGAGGAGAAATAATAAAGATCAGAGCAGAAATCAATGAAATAGAAACCAAAAGAACAGTAGAACAAATCAACGAAACTAGGAGCTGGTTCTTTGAAAGAATAAGGTTGATAAAGCCC
Organism: Zalophus californianus; assembly: GCF_009762305.2. Classification (NCBI taxonomy): domain Eukaryota; kingdom Metazoa; phylum Chordata; class Mammalia; order Carnivora; family Otariidae; genus Zalophus; species Zalophus californianus. Next base: position 19,648,891 of record NC_045612.1, read on the forward strand.
TGGCCAGACTTATCAAAAAGAAAAGAGGAAGGACCCAAATAAATAAAATGATTGAAAGGAGAGATCACAAAGAACACCAACGAAATACAAACAATTATTAGAACATATTATGAGCAACTCTATGCCAGCAAATTAGATAATCTGGAAGAAATGGATGCATTCCTAGAGATGTATCAACTACCAAAACTGAACCAGGAGGAAATAGAAAACCTGAACAGACCTATAACCACTAAGGAAATTGAAGCACTCATCAAAAATCTCCCAACAAACAAGAGCCCAGGGCCAGATGGCTTCCCAGGGGAATTCTACCAAACATTTAAAGAAGAATTAATACCTATTCTTCTGAAACTGTTCCAAAAAATCGAAATGGGAGGAAAACTTCCGAACTCATTTTATGAGGCCAGCATTACCTTGATCCCAAAACCAAAGACCTCATCAAAGAAGAGAATTACAGACCAATATACCTGATGAACATGGACGCAAAAATTCTCACCAAAATACTAGCCAATAGGATCCAACAGTACATTAAAAGGATTATTCACCACGACCAAGTGGGATTTATTCCTGGGCTGCAAGTTTGGTTCAACATCTGCAAATCGATCAATGTGATACCATACATTAATAAGGAAAGAACAAGACCGTACGATCCTCTCAATAGATGCAGAAAAAGCGTTTGACAAAGTACAGCATCTTGCTTCATCAAAACTCTTCAGAGTATAGGGATAGAGGGTACATACCTCAATATCATAAAAGCCATCTATGAAAAACCCACAGAGAATATCATTCTCAATGGGGAAAAACTGAGAGCTTTCCCCCTAAGGTCAGGAACACAGCAGGGATGTCCACTATCACCACTGCTATTCAACATAGTACTGGAAGTCCTAGCCTCAGCAATCAGACAACAACAACAAAAAAATAAAATGTATTTGAATTGGCAAAGAAGGAGTCAGACTCTCACTCTTTGCAGATGATATGATACTTTATGTGGAAAACCCAAAAGACTCCACCCCGAAACTGCTAGAACTCATAAAGGAATTCAGTAAAGTGGCAGGATATAAAATCAATGCACAGAAATCAGTGGCATTTCTATACACCAACAACAAGACAGAAGAAAGAGAAATGAAGGAGTCGATCCCATTTACAATTGCACCCAAAACCATAACTAGGGATAAATCTAACCAAAAAGGCCAAGAATCTGTACTCAGAAAACTATAAAATACTCATGAAAGAAATTGAGGAGGACTCACAGAAATGGAAAAACGTTCCATGCTCATGGATTGGAAGAACAAATATTGTGAACATGTCAATGCTACCCAGAGCAATCTACACATTTAATGCAATCCCTATCAAAATACCATCCACTTTTTTCAAAGAAATGGAACAAATAATCCTAAAATTTGTATGGAACCATAAAAGACCCCGAATAGCCAGAGGAATGTTGAGAAAGAAAAGCAGAGCTGGTGGCATCACAATTCCAGACTTCAAGCTCTATTACATAGCTGTCATCATCAAGACAGTACGGTACTGGCACAAAAACAGACACATAGATCAATGGAATAGAATAGAGAGCCCAGAAATGGACCCTCAACTCTATGGTCAACTAATCTTCGACAAAGCAGGAAAGAATGTCCAGTGGAAAAAAGACAGTCTCTTCAACAAATGGTGTTGGGAAAATTGGACAGCCACATGCAAAAGAATGAACCTGGGCTGTTTCCTTACACCACACACAAAAATAGACTCAAAATTGTTGAAAGACCTAAATGTGAGACAGGATTCCATCAAAATGTTAGAGGAGAACACAGGCAGCAACCTCTTTCACCTCAGCCGCAGCAACTTCTTCCTAGAAACATTACCCAAAGGCAAGGGAAGCAAGGGCAAAAATGAACTACTGGGAGTTCCCCAAGATAAAAAGCTTTTGCACAGCAAAAGAAACAGTCCACAAAACCAAAAGACAACTGACAGAATGGGAGAAGATATTTGCAAATGACACATCAGATAAAGGGCTAGTTTCCAAAATCTATAAACAACTTATCAAACTCAACACCCAGAGAACATATAATCCAATCAAGAAATGGGCAGAAGACATGAACAGACATTTTTCCAGAGAAGACATCCAAATGGCCAATAGACACATGAAAATGTGCTCAACATTGCTCAGCATCAGGGAAATCCAAATCAAAACCTCAATGAGATACCACCTCACACCAGTCAGAATGCCTAAAATTAACAAATCAGGAAACGACAGATGTTGGCAGTGATGCGGAGAAAGGGGAACCCTCTTACACTGTTGGCGGGAATGCAGGGTGGTGCAGCCACTCTGGAAAAGAGTATGGAGGCTCCTCAAAAAGTTGAAAATAGAGCTACCATACAACCCAGCAATTGCACTACTGGGTATTTACCCCAAAGATACAAATATAGGGATCTGAAGGGGTATGTGTACCCCAATGTTCATAGCAACAATGTCCACAATAGGCTAAGTATGGAAAGAGCCTTGATGTCCATCAACAGATGAATGGATAAAGAAGAAGTGGTATATATATATATACATACACACACACACACAATGGAATATTATGGAACCATCAAAAAAATGAAATCTTGCCATTTGCAATGATGTGGATGGAACTAGAAGGTATTAGGCTAAGCGAAATAAGTCAATCAGAGAAAAACATGTATCATATGATCTCACTGATATGAGGAATTCTTAATCTCAGGAAACAAACTGAAGGTTGCTGGAGAGGTTGTGGATGGGAGGGATGGGGTGGCTGGGTGATAGACATTGGGGAGGGTATGTGCTATGGTGAGCACTGTGAATTGTGTAAGACTGTTGAATCACAGACCTGTACCTCTGAAACAAATAATACATTATATGTTAAAAAAAAAGATAGTAGGAAGGGAAAAATGAAGGGGGGGAATCAGAGGGGGAGACGAACCATGAGAGAGTATGGACTCTGAGAAACAAACTGAGGGTTCTAGAGGGGAGGGATGTGGGGGGATGGGCTAGCCTGGTGATGGGTGTTAAAGAGGTCACATATTGAATGGAGCAATGAATCATGGAACACTACATCAAAAACTAATGATGTAATGTATGGTGATTAACATAATATAATAAAAGTAAATTAAAAGAAGAAGTAATAAATGAATTCAGTAATGCTGAAGGTTACAAAATTAATGCACAGAAATTGGTTGTGAATTTATACACTAATAACAAAGTAGCAGAAAAAGAAATTGAGAAAACAATTCCATTTATGATAGCACCAAAAAGAATAAAATACCTAGGAATAAACTTTTCCAAGGAGGTAAAAGAATTGTACTCTGAAAACACTGATGAAAGAAATTGAAGACAACACAAATAAATGGAAAGGTATCCCATGCTTGCTGATTAGAAGAATTAATAGTGTTAAAATTTCCATACTACCCAAAGCAATCTACAGATTCAATGCAATTCTTTTTAAAATACCAACAGCATTTTTCACAGAACTAGAACAAATAATCCTAAAATTTTTATGGAACCACAAAGGACCTCAAATACCCAAAGCAATCTTGAGAAAGAAGAATGAGCTGGAGGTATCACAATCCCAGATATCGAGATACACTGCAAGGCTGTAGCAATGAAACAGTATGCTACTGGCACAAAAATAGACACATAGGTCAGTGAAACAGAATAAAGAGCCCAGAAATAAACCCACATTTATATGCTCAATTAATCTATGACAAAAGAGGTAGGAATACACACTGGAGAAAAGACAGTTTCTTTAACAAATGATGCTGGGAAAACTGGACAGCTACATGCAAAAGCATGGAGCTGGACCACTTTCTTAAACCATACGTAAAAATGAATTCAAAATGAATTAAAGACCTAAATGTGAGACATAAAACCATAAAATTCCTAGAAGAAAACATAAGCAGGAATTTCATTGACATTGGCGTTAGCAACATTTTTCTAGATATGTCTCCATAGGCAAGGGAAACAAAATAAAAATAAACTTATGAGAATATACCAAAATAAAAAGCTTTGCACAACAAAGGAAATCATCAACAAAACTAGAAGGCAACCTGTTGAACGGTAGAAGATATTTGTAAGTGATAAGTCTGATACAGGGTTAATATCCAAACTATATAAAGAACTTGCACAATTCAACACCAAAACCCCAAATAATCTGATTAAAATGGTCAGAAAACCTGAAAAGACATTTTCCGAAAGAAGATATACACATGGGACCGGGGAAGGGATGCTCTGGGTTGTGTGAGCTCTATGGTTTCCAGGTCCTGTCCCCGTGCTGTAATAAAGACACACCTTTTTGCACTGTAAAACGTCTCAAGAATTCTTTCTTCACCATTCGGTTCAACAATCACGCATTAATAACCTATACCATTTACTGTCGACAAATGTTTACTTGGAACCGAACTGGTGTTAGGTACTCTGCCAGGCCAGGAAATAGGGAAATTTAAAAACAAAAAAAAAAACCCCCAGCAACACATAGTTCTGGCCCTCTAAAGTACTTAAAGACAAGAGGGAATGAAGAAAACAGGCAAGAAACCAGCGAGGTGCAATACAATGTGACAAAGAATGAGGCACAGACCTCTAATTCAAGCAGGGACTTGGGGAAAGCCCTGAGATGCATCTTGAACCACAAAATGGAACAAGGGAATATTATGGACAAAAGAAAGGAAGACTTGAAGATGATATGAAAGAGTTGCTTCTATTTGGCAATATGAGAAAATAAAAAAAGTTGATAAAAAAAGAAGATATAAACATGACCAACAGATACATGAAAAGATGCTCAACATCATTAATCTTCAGGACAAATCAAAGCCACAATGAGATATCACCTTACACCTGTCAGAATGGCCAAAATCAAAAAGATAAGAAATAATAAGTGTTAGCAAGGAAGTGGAGAAAAAGGAACCCTTGTGCAATGTTGGTTGGATTGTAAACTGGTGCAGACACTGTAGAAAACAGTATTACAAATAGAAAAAAAATATGATCCAATAATTCCACTAGTGGTTATTTACCCAAGGGAAATGAAGACACTAATCCAAAGAGATATATGCACCCTTATGTTTATTGCATCATTATTTACAATAGCCAAGATAATAGAAGCAACCCAAGTGTTTATGGATAGATGAATGGATAAAAATGTGGTATATATATATAATGGAATATTAGCCATAAAAAAGAGTGAGGTCTTGCCATTTGAGACAACATGGATGACCCTGGAGGGTATTATGCTAAGTGAAATAAGCAGACTGAGAAAGACAACTACCATATGATTTCACTCCTAGGTGGAATCTAAAAAAATGAATAAACAAACTAATAAAAAGCAGAATCAGACCTGTAAATACAGAAGATAAACTGATGATTGCCAGAAGGGAGAGGGGTGGGGGATGAGCAAAATGGGTGAAGGTGAGTGGGAGATACAGGCTTCCAGTTATGGAATGAATAAGTCATGGGAATAAAAGGCAGAGCATAAGGAATAGAGTCAATGATATTGCAAAAGCATTGTGTGGTGACAGGTGGTGGCTACATTTGTGGTGAGCATAGCATTAACATATAGAGAAGTTGAATCCCCTATGTTGTACACCTGAAACTAATACAACATTGTGTGTCAACTATACTCAAATAAAAAAGACTGTGTGGTACTGGTATAAGGGTAGACATGCTGACCAATGGAGGAGAATTGAACATCTAGTAATAAACCCATATATTTATACTTAATTTATTTTTGACACAGATACCAAGACAATTCAGTGGGGGGAATGATAGCCTTTTCTACAAATGGTGTTGGGACAAGTGGATATGCACATGCAAAAAGATGAACTTGAACCCCCCCCCACACACACCATATACAAAAGTTAACTCAGAATGGAGCGAAGTCCTGGGGCACCTGGGTGGCTCAGTTGGTTAAGCAACATATTCTTAGCTCAGCTCATGTCTTGACCTCAGAATCTTGAGTTGGAGCCCTGCATTGGGCATGGAGACTACTTAAAAAAAAAAAAGGACCAGAATCCTAATTGTCAGAGTTAAAATTTTGCAACTCTTAGAACAAATCATAGGCATAAATATTTGTGACATAGGCATTAAATACTAGGTAGTGATTTTTAGATATGGTACCAAAATCACAAGCCACACACAAAAAACCCCAACAAACTTGACATCAAATTAAAAAGCTTTTGTGCTTCAAAGGATACTACTAAGAAACAAAGACAACCCACAGAATGGGAAAAAATATTTTCAAATTAGATATTAAATAGGGATTTATATAAAGAAGATGTAAAGAGCTCTTACAACTCAATAATAAATAACCCCATTAAAAATGGGGAAAGGATTTGAAAATACATTTCTCCAAGAAGATAACAAATGGAAAATAAGCACATAAAGATGCACAGCATCACTAGTTATTAGGAAAATGTAAGCCAAAATTACAATGAGATACCAATTTTAGTCCACTATGATGGCTGTAATAAAGTAGGTGAACAGCTTGTTGCATTGGCTAAGATGTGGAGAAATTAGAAACTTCATATATTGCTGTGTTGTGGGTTCCCATATTTCTCTAGTTTTACAGATACATGTGTATTTACATCCTGAAGCTTATTATTTCTGAAAATATATGGAGAAGGACTGGGTGAATAGATAAAATTTGGTATATCCATATTATGGAATATGATTCAGCCATAAAACATTATTGAACATAAAAAACCTTGAAAACATCATGCTAAGTTAAAGAAGCCACATATTGTATGATTTCACTTACATAAAATGTCTTGAATAGGGAAATTCATAGAGACAGTACATTTTTGGTTGCTAGAGGCTGGGGGTAAGGAAAAATGGGGAGTAATGGCTAATGTGTACAGCGTTTCTTTTGGGGATGAGGAAAATGTTCTGGAATCAGATAGTGGTGATGATTGCACATCTTAGTCAATGCACTAAATGCCATTGAATTATGCAACATTTAATATGGTGAAATTCTGGCATGTGAAGTATATTTTAATAAAGCTTTAACAAAATGCTGAAGTCCTTACAGCACTCAAGAAGTACCTATGCAATTTGATCCCTGTTCCTCTCTGAGCTTATCTGCTGCTTTTCTTCTTTTGGTTTACTCCTGTCCAGCCATATAGCTTCCTTGGTGTTCTTCAAATACATGATGCATTCTCCTGCTTTAGTGCCTTTGCCTGGAATATTATTTTCCTACATATTCACATACTTCTCCCCGTGTTGTTCAAATTCCAAATTCTCAGTTAGGACTTTTATAATCACCCTATTTAAAATTGAAGTGCCTATCCTATCTTTCCTTATCCTTGTTACCATGATTTTATTTTTTAGAAACATACCATATGATTTATGTTTATGGGTTATGTTCCTGCACTATAACATAAGCCTCATAAGTATGGAGACATTTTTACTCATGGATATCTCCCCAAAGTCTAGAACAATGCCTGGTACACACAATAAGTTCTCTCTCTGTCTCTTTATCTTTCTCTGTGTGTCTTTATTAAACATACATTTGTGTGTTTATGTTTACCGGTTATTGTGGAAGGAAAGAAGGGAGGAAGCAAGGAAGGAAGGAAGGTAGGAAGGAAGGGATGTTATACCACCTACCCATCCCTTTGCTCACTTAGCTGTAGCTACACTTGTCTTCTTCTTTTTTTAAAATTTAAATTCAATTTAGTTAACATATGATGTATTATTAGTTTCAGGGGTAGAATTTAGTGATTCATCAGTTGCATATAACACCCAGTGCTCATTACATCAAGGGCCCTCTTAATGCCCATCACTCCATCCCTCCACCCACCTCCCCTCCAGCAACCCTCAGTTTGTTTCCTAGAGTTAAGAGTCTCCTTTCTGTTCCTTCAACATGCCCAGTTCTTTCTCTAGAGGCTTTGTATTTTTTCCCTCATTCTAGTACACTCATTTCCTCAACTCTTCAAACTTCGCAATAGCATTTAATGGATCTTCAGTTTCAGTTTAAATATTACTTCTTCTGAGAAATCTTATCTTACCATCTGATTCAGAATAGATCTCACACATCACTCCAGCTTCCTGTTTGTTTCCTTCAGAGTACTTATCATGCTTTTTAAAGTCTTTTATTTATATATGTGATAATCTGTTTAATATCTGTTTTTCTATTAAAATGTTTAGTACCTAAGGTCAGGAACTTTTTCTTTTTCACTGTGGATTCCCAATGCTAGCAAATTACCTAACACATAGAAGATACTCAATATGTTTTGTTTTGAATAAGTAAATTAAGGAATAAAAAGAGGCAAAGTGTTAAATAACCTCCAAACACTTACAGCCAGGGATACATACATGCCTGTGTATGCTTTCCATAATTCCAGGGATGGGCTTCAGCCAAGGACACATGATAACCTTGCCACACACAGAATAAACTGGGCATTTCAGTATACAGCATCTCTGGTGCCAGAGTTATATAATATTAATGATGATAAGAATAGTAAAAATAGCTAACATTTTCATTTGCTTCCCATTTGATATACTGTGCTAGCTGTTTTATGTGGTTTATCTTATTTGATCCTCATAGCAACCCTATGAAGTAGAGACTATTATTATTTTTGTTATGACTATTACTATTATTATCAACTGCATAGATGAAGATGGGGGTATCAGAGAAGCTAAAGAAACGTGCCCAAGGTTGCACAGTTAAAAAGTAGTCTTTTTTTATTTTTAATTTTAAGTAGGCTCCATGCCTAACATGGTACTTGAACTCACAACTCCCAGGTCAAGAGTCACAAGCTCTACTGACTGAGCCAGGCAGGCACCCCTAAGAAGTGCTCTTTTAAATCTCAGAAGTCTGAATTCAAGCGAGGTCTTTCTAACAATAAAGTCTGTGTGTGCATGTCTTTATGTATATGTGGGATGGCAAATACTGGTATACAGGGTCTTTCACTCAAATATGTTAGTGAAAAACTTTATCTGGTAACTATTTTAATCAAAACAACAACAAAAATATTGCAGGAATAAGTGAACAATTTTCTGTGTGCTCCTTCCCATAAGACGAACCTAGAAGATTTAATAGCTCTGCTTTCATGACTTGTAGAAACCCAAGGAGCACTCTGCAGATAATTAACTTCATTTTCTTATTACTTAGTACTGGTGTTGACAAATTCACTCAAAACTCAATGATATATTCTTAGCTTTTGAAAAATTTTAAATTTCTTTCTTTTGAACACTTCCAGGTGGGCTCTCAAGTGCATTTTCTTCATTCTGCTGCTGCCAATACACAGCATGAAGCTCTTTTCTCAGTTATGTCGATTTTTAAGGGGTCAGTTCAACCTTCTAAGATGTCGCCTTGTGATTTTGGCACACCTCATGAGAAGATGGTGTGTGGAGAGGCAGAGTTGCCCATTATCAGCTGCAAGCCATAAGTGCTGTTTGGCAGAGATAAGAAATTGAAAGGTTTCCTAAGGCATAGGTAGTTCCAAAGCATTTCTTGTTTATTATAACTCAAATGTGTTTACTTAATAATACAAGGGAGATTTGAAGAAGACAATGTTCACAATACACATTTAATAGAAAAGAACCTTATGCACGCATCTCTGATTAGTTGTTCTTATAATCTCTTACACTTTCTATTCATCCAGTCTTGACTTCGTGTCAGAAATCTTCCCGCAGCTTGTTCTCTACTTCCAGATGTAACGTATTTCTCTCTCTAGAGAGAACCCTGTCTAACTTCTTCCTGAGGTAATCAAAAGGGAAGACATTAGTTCACCTGTCTAATTTTCTCTTGCAACTAAAAAAGGTCCCTGCCTCTCCCCAATAAATTTCTCTCTGTCAGCAAAAGTCACATCTCATTGCTTGTTCTTCTCTACCTCTTCTTAGTCCCTAATGAAAATGATCAAACTCCGATAATTGTTAGGTGCAGTTTTGCTCCTTTTTTTCCCCTCCTTTTGAGGAATCACGTTTGTTTCTCCCCTCTAGTGTTTGACTTTATCTGCTCACCATGTCTTGTTAGTTACTAGTACCTTCCCTTTTGTTTAAGGAGTGCTTTAGGTTAAATGAAAATTATTAGAAATGCCAGAAATAAAACTTACAGAAGAGTTTGTTCAAGGTTAAATTGGTAATGTTACAACAAAATTTGCATAACACCATAGATTCCCTTTCTAAAGAGTTCTGGTTGGGGTTCCCACACTTTTATTATTTTCATTTTTATTTACAATAGCCTTTTGTCAGCTTGTGTTGTTGACTGATCAGGTATTAATTGCTTGCTTACAGAGTGAAATAGACGGATCAAACTGGGCATCTGCCTGTCTGGATGTATCTGGAAACAGTGGTGGAGTCAATCAATGTTGAAAGGATTTTGGGGGCTTTTTATTAGCCCCAAGTAACCGACTGCGGCATTTTCTATTTCCAAAATTGGACTGGTTCATTGTCATTTTGACCCAATGACAAAGACCCTGACTCCTAAAATACAGATGACCAATGAACATGGGAAACATTCAACCTCATCTCTAATAAGATAAATTCACATTAAGACAACAGTGAGAACCTATTTTTTCAGTCTGTCATATTACTATGAATTATTCTAAAAATGATACAGTTGTTGTTGGTACAGACCTAAGCAAATGAACATTCATACAATGGGTACGGATGTTAGAGAGAGGACTGACAGTTTTTTCTTTTTTGGCTGATGTGTATTCAGTGTCCATCACATGCCAAGCATTATGATAGAAGCTTAACATGCATTATCTCATTTCATTCTCAAAACAATTTTGTGGGGTAGGCACTCTTATAATATCTATTTCACAGATGAGAACATTGAAGCTGAGAGATGGAAAGGAACTAACTAAATCCCACACAACCGTGAATGGCAGACTTAAATACATGTCTGCTGGATTCTAAAACCCATGCAAGCCCCATTGAGTGTGGGGATGATAGGTGATTTTTCCTTTTCTCTCTACCTACCCCTTGCATTTAAAAACAATGAACACTATAATTTTTATAATCCAAAAATACAGTACACATTTGCTTGTCTTTTAAGGCATTTTAAAGGAGCTAAATTTGCTGTTTGTGAGGTCCACTTTGGAAGCTGCATGCAATTATTCAGGAGTCGGGTATGTTGACAGAGAAAATGGGGTCTTATCTACTTATCAAGTCATGTAATTGTAGGTTCCATAGGGTCATCATTTTTGGCCCTCAGTATCTATACAGTCTTCAAGGGCTTCTTGCTTCATCAGAAGACCTTCTATGTGGAAATTCAGTAATTTTCCTCTCTACCCACGCACATTCATCACTCTGAAGCTTGGATAATAATATACCTTTTACAAAAAGCATTGAGAGAATTGTCCCTTTTGCAACTTTGTTCTTTATCCTCTATAAAAGAGAATCTTAGAATATTGAAATATTTCTCATTCAGTAAAACAACATAAAACTACATAGGATTAAAATATACTAATTATTATTTTGTTTTATAAACTCTCCCACAACACTGTGCTATATTTTATTACTTAAATGGATAGCATTATAAATGTTTAACATGCCTTTTTCAGTGGCAAGATGTTCTTTATCACACGCCTGTTGGAAGTAGAAAAAAAATGCATTTGAAACAAATGACCTTATTAAAATACCGTTTAGTGTTTATACCTTGTTATTTTTACAAGTCCACTTCAAGTTGTTGGTTAGTTGAACCTCCATGGGATATTCATGGGCTCTTTAGGATTCTTTCTTCCTCATCATTTTTCTTAGGGCATCTTTCACATCTTTATTCCTCAAGGTGTAAATGAGGGAATTCAACATAGGGGTTACAATGCCATAAAATGAGGAGATGACTTTACCCTGGTCCTGGGATTCCCTTGACTGAGGTTTCGGGTATATGGTAGATGGCTGTTCCATAAAATATGGTGACCACAGTCAGGTGGGATCCACAGGTGGAGAAAGCTTTGAGCCTGGCTTCTGCAGAGTGAATCCTTAGCACAGCAACCACACCATGAGTGTAGGACATGAGAATGAAGGTGAAAGGCAGGGGCAGTGTGAAGATGCCAATGACCAGACCCAGAATAAGTCTGACTGGGCTGTCTGAGCAGGTGAGCTTCAACAGGGCCTGGACCTCACAGGTAAAATGATTGATGACATTGTGTCCACAAAAATGGGCAGAAATTGCAATAATCGGTATTATTGCTAAAAGGAAGGCACTGGCCCAGGTCACCATGGCCAACTGTATGCAGACCTGGTTGTTCATAATGATGGTGTAACACAGGGAATTAGAGATGGCAATAAATCTATCATAAGCCATGACAGCAAGGAACAGACTCTGTCATCCCCAGAAAAAGAGCAATGGTCATCTGAGCATAACAGTTAGTGTAGGAAATGGTGGGGCAGTCTTTTAAACCACTGAACAACAAAAAAGGCACCGAATTGCTAGAGTAGCAGATACTGAGGAAGGACATGTTGCTTAGGAAAAAATACACAGGGGTGTGAAGCTGACCATCAACTCTAACCATGACAATGATAAGACTGTTACCCACCAATGTGGTTAGGTAAACTGCTACCATGGTGCAATAAAAGGCAATCTGGGATTATGGATGATTGGACAAACCCACCAGGATGAATTCTGTCACTTCACTGCCATTACCAGTAACCAAAATATCTGTTTTCTTCTATCTGCTGAGAAAGAAGAAATTCAACTTATTTTAATCTGAGGAACACTTATTGAGGGTCTGCTGTGTCCTCAGTTCTATGTCAGGTGATATTAGGAAAAGATGTCTACAAAAGAAATGATACAGTTTGGAAGTTTATGTTCTAATTTAAGAGATAAAGCAGTCATACACATCACAGGATTAATTTGCAAAGTAGTGCAGTCCATTGAGTCTTAATTCCCTCATCTATAGAATGAGGGGGGTTGGACTCCATCTGAAGCGTGCTTTGAACTACCCTTAAAGAAAATGTGCCAATTTACTGCTCAAATATAAAAAGAATCATAAAATTGCTAATTATTTCCCCTGCTATGGATATTAGCCTGAAATTTGTTTTTAGCTGTTTCATATCCATGACATAAAATTGTGGCCAGTTCACTCTCATTTCTTCCTCACCCTGCACATCCAATCAATCACTGAGTCCTATTGGCTCCTCCTCCTGAATATATTTTAAATCTACCTATAAATCTCCATATCCACAGTCAACATTTATCTAGTCAGAGCCACCATCCTCTAACAGGCCTCCTTACTTCTATTCTTGCCTCTCTATGGTCTATTCTCCACACAGCAGTCAGAGAAAACTTTTACAAACATACATAATTATCACCATATCTTTCCCATGCTTAAAACTGCTCTAGGGCTTCTAATTAGTGTTGGAATAAAATCTAACCTATTTATCATGACCTACAAGGCTCTAAATGATCTGACCTTAACCTTATCTCACACTGTGTCTTCTTGTGATCACCATGTTCCACACATACTGTCTTTATGAAGCACTCTAAGCTCATTCTGACCTCGGAGCTTTTGCACATTGTGTTCTCTCTGCTGGAAATATTCCTACCCTCTTTAGTGAACTTCTAGTCATCCTTAATATCTCAGCCTAAAAGAAATTTCATTAGAAAAGCCTTCCTTAACTGCACTAAAATGAAATCAGATCTTTTTGTTGCAGTTGTTCATAGCACTCTAAACTTCTCCTGCTTGGCTGTTATTACAGTTTATATTTATATATTTGTGTAATTATTCAATTTCTGCTCCCTTACTAAATTTTCAGCTTTCAGAGGGAAGAGGCCCTGACTGTCCCGTATATTGTCTTATTTTTACCACCTCACATAGTGCCTGGTGTAAACCCACAATATATGAGTTAAGTATGGGTTTGTTGAATGAATCAAGACCAGTTATTTGGCTCTTCTGTCTTCAATGTCATGACGACTACACTGAATTGGCTGAAGGAAATAAATGTTTGAGGGTAAAAGGCCCATCATAGTATTCAGTGTTACTAAAGACCTGTTGCTCAAAAATGAACTTTAATGTCTTGTATTTTTTTAGCCTTACAATTTGCCCTTTGCAAGGAGGGAAAGTGTTATAGTAAAGAGAGAAAATGGTTATTATAGTGAAATCTGAAAAGAAAAATGTTTTCACACTTTTTGTCCATCCAAATTTTTATTTACTTTGTTTGATCTAATTCTATCAAGTATGAATGCTATCACAGACCAGCTCATTAATAAAGTCAAGATCCTTTTTTGGATTGTCTGTAAGATTCCCATCACGTTCTAGCCACAAATCAGAATTTGGGGCATTTATAGGAGGATCTAGTTTCAGACTCATGAGGCAGATGTCAAGCCTTGGTAAGTGCAGGCTGTGGATAGGAAGGTTTGTCTTAGGAGCTGGTCAGCAAGAGGGGCCATTCAGGCTCACGATGTAGGTAATCTCTTTAGATCCTTTTTCTAAAATAGACTCCAGATCTCAGTAGGTACAAGACCTTTACGGAGAAGTAATTCAGAAAGTAGAGTAAGACTTCGTAACAGGATCCTCAGTAGAACCTAGTACAGGATGAGGAGGCTCTGAATAGAAATCAGAACCAAGGGCAGACAAACTGAAAAAATACTTAGCTGCTGCTAAGCTTCTAACTACAGCTGTTCACTTATTACAGGCAGTGATCCTAGGAGGCCCTTGACTACCTCTAATGAGAATTAGAAGGCTCCTTTTTGGTCTATATTCTCCCAGAATTGGGATCAGAAAACAAAATAAATCTGAAAAGGAAAAGTCTTCTTGGAGTAGAGTTATGAGGCTGAGGCAGAAGTCAGGTGATCTTGTCTTTATGCAATGGTGACACCACAACCATAATTTTCTAATAGCATTACAAGAATGGGATTTTCAGGGCACCAACTTTTTCAAAGGGCACTAAATCTTCATACTAGAATGACAGCATGTTTAATCACGAAGCCTTATTTTGATTTACAATCCTTACCATCTTACAGTCTTAACAATCTCAGAACAAATGCCAGTACAAATAGCTGAAAAACAAAGAACACATTTTTGTGCTTACATGATTTGAGTAAATCTCACCAGACTGACCATTATATATATATTTTTTTTATTCAATAATTCAGTGTTTTAGCACTGTGCAAGCCAAAATCATCCTAAATTATCTAGACATATTCACTGGTTTTTGATCTTTCAGAAATATTTGGGGCACACTTCAAGGCCTTCCTTCACATGGATTTCCCAAAGAAGTCTGTCTTGGTTTCACCTACCGTGCAAGAACATGCCTCCCAGGAAGACTCATTCTATTTTTAATACTAAATTTAAGGGACACTTGGAGCAAATTCCTTTTTTTTTTCTGGGCTTTACAGAAAACTCCCAGAAGTTCAAAATATACTTAATGGAAGGGGTAGTACTTATGGACAAGAATTTCTATTACCCATACCAGGCAGTGTAGAATGGTGGTTAACAGCATGAGTTCTGGATCCAAGTTTGAATACTGGATCCATCACTGATTCACTGTGTAACATTGGCAATTTGCTTGTTCATACCTTAGCTTCCTCAACTGTAAGATTGGGACAATTATAGTATCTATCTCAAAGGGTTTTTGTGCTATATACATATTAGCTATTATTATTTTTAAATAAGGCCTCACTTGGGAAGTAACACCCATGGCAATGTGGCCACATTGGTTGTCTTTTTTTTCTAGAGGGTGGAAAATAATTCAGTGAATGAGGAGAGGAATAAGCCATATTGTCAGATTATAGTGTGAGCCCTCTGGAGACAGAATTTGCATTTTATTTCTTTAACTCCAGTGGTTGGCTTAGTTTCTGACACATGGGAGGAACTTACAATATTTTTTAAATCAAATTGATTTTACTCACCTGAATACCAGGGGGAAAAAAGACCATGAAAACAAAAACAAAGCCACTAAGTTCTCTAAGAGTTGTGTTGATATAGTCTCTTATATGTTGCACTATCATTGCCTCACTGAAGTACTGGAGTCTTTCAAGGGGAGTGACTTACAGGTGTATCCTGAGATCCATGTAAAGACTGACCATTCCACATGTATATGTTGGTTTGTTTCAAGAGACAAATATGGCTTCCTTCCTTCTTGTCAGGGTATGTTCTTTACTTGCTCTTACAGTGGATTGTGTCTTGATTCTGCTCAGCATTTTAGAATTCAGGATTCCAAATGGTTCAAAATATGAAAAAGAGAGGGGAAGAATATTAAACATTATCTGCTGGTACCTTCTGAGTTTATTCACTATGGTTCTAAAGAAGTGATTTCACTGAAGAGACTTTAGGGACCAAGTTCCTAAAAGGCAATTAAATCTCACTACTGAATTGAAGCTGTATATTCATTTGGGAGTGTTATTTCTAAGTCATTAAAATACAAGTATCTTTTGTCCACTAATTCCAATAGTTCATTAGTGACACTGTAAACTTTTGACTAACACCATCAACTTCACTTCTGCTTTTAAGTTACCAAAGAGTAGTAGATCCACCTCTAGGGTGGTTACTCAGAGTCCTGTTTCTTGGAAGGGTCCTCAGCACAGTGACATAAGAAGGCAATGAATGGGGTGCCTGGGTGGCTCAGTTGGTTAAGCAACTGCCTTCGGCTCAGGTCATGATCCTGGAGTCCCGGGATTGAGTCCCACATCGGGCTCCCTGCTCAGCAGGGAGTCTGCCTCTCCCTCTGACCTCCTTCCCTCTCATGCTCTCTCTCTACCATTCTCTCTCTCTCAATAAATAAATAAAAATCTTTAAAAAAAAAAGAAGGCAATGAATGAATGGGGAAGGAGGAGTGGCCACAATGTATTGGGACTCTATAAAAGCTTTTATTAAGGACTCAGGTAAATGAAATTCTGTAAACAGTGTTTACTGGAGGTGTCCTCTTCCTCTTTACATTTCCCTGACATCTCCCAGCCCATCCTAGCCATCTTTGTTTTGAAGTTTCAGTAAATCTTGCCTTTTCCTAAAAATTTCCTGCATTTTGAATTGCTATAGAAACTGTTGCTCTCTAAATATAATATCGCATCCTCTCATTCACTGCTCCATTGATTTACTTTATCTGTGCATGTATCTAATTACAATAGCTTTATTTTATTGATTCCTTGCTTAGTTGTGCTCTAAATATATGACGATTTGTTTATTACTTTTACATGTATCCTTGTTACGTTTTTCAACTTAGGTATTAAGATTCTAGGAGCTAGGAATGAAGCATCTTTGCAAATAGACCAGCTGAGTGCTACTCAAAATGTTTGCAAGGAGATAAGGACAGAATTGAGAGCAAACGTTTAGTGATTTTTAAAGTGATTTGACATTGCTGTGACATTTTTATCATATTTTATAAAATATCAGTCTGTAACAACTGGGAAATTCAAAAGATAATTGTTCTTTACCACAAATGGTCTAAGAAGTATTTGTTTAGCATGCATTCATTTAACCAATTCTTATTGTGCATATACTCTGTACCAGACACTATGCTAGGGAGATAGAGATGAGTAAAAAAACTTCCTGCTCTCTATAAGCTTATGAACTAATTGGGAATAAACACTCCAAAACAACTAATTATAAAATAACATGAAAGATGTTAAATTTGGGGTTGAGCAAAGTGTTATTAAGTGAAAGAAATGGAATTAAGTCACCATCCAGGATTAAACAGAATAGGATAAGCTCTGGGGAGGGCTTCACTGAGGCAATCACTGTAGATCTGGCCCTTGGAGGCTGACTGAGATTTTACCAGGCACTGCAGGCAAGAAGAACAGCATGTACAGTAACGTAGATGCATAAAGGTTTAGAGAAAGAAAGTATTGTTTTCCTGGAGTATGGGGTCTATGGAGATGAAATAGACAATGAGGATAGAGACGTTAGCAGGGACCCTGAGTAATGTTGTGTATTCTATAGGCAATAGGGAACCTATTGGAAATTCTTAATCTTGGAGTGGGGTTATAAAGAGGGGATTAACATGGAGAGATTTTTCCCTTTAGAAAAGTCACTCTGGAGACTTTGATTGGATGGCTAGTTTAGAGAGAGGTAAGATTGGATTAGAGAAAAATAGGAGCTTGTTACAGTCATTCTGGTAAGGGTTGATGAGTCCCTGAACTAAGATATAAGCATTGAGGACAAAGAAAAGGGGATGGATTTGAAAGACATTTCAGAGGAAAAATCAATGAAATTCAGTGAGTGAATGGTTGTCAAGGGTAAGTGAGAAGAAGATGTAAAGGCTAACGCTGAGCATAATGAAAATCCCATCATGTAGCAGTTGTAATGTGCTTTTAACTTTCTAACATCTAACATCTATGATCTCATTTGCTCTTTCAACCATTCTGAGGTATGTTAAGGAACATATTTTTCCCCTGTTTGACACATGCAGTCCAGAGAGGTTAAGTGATTCACCCAGAGTTTCATAGCTCATTAATGGCAGAACCCAGACTAGAATCCAGACTTCCTGACGCCTAATCATGTGCTTTTCCGACTCCATCATGATGTTGTACTGAAAAAGTGCTTGACCTGCTGTACACATTTAACCAGAAACAATTACTATGTGTATTTCTGGTGGGAAAAAAAAGAGGAGAGAGAGAAGGCACCCAGTGAGATGAGCACCAACTACTTTTGAGTCAGTTGAGAATTCAATAATGTTACTAGTAACTCTATAATAACAATAAAAAATAGGTAATGTTTATTGAGGACTTATTATGTCCCAACCATAGTTCTCAGCATTTTATAGAAATCAACTGATTTAATCTTCTTAACAACCCTATGAGGTCAGTCCTATGATTGTTTTCCTGTTATAGATGAGGAAACTGAGGCAGGAAGTTGCCCAAGGTCATATAGCTAGTAAGTGTCAAGGTCAGATTTTTAACCTAGACAGTCTGAAAACATAGTGTTTTTTCTCTGCTCAGCAACAGTCCTGCCTTCTTTCTACTCCTTTTTTCCAAGGACTCCTTGACCCCATTAGGCACCTATCAGAAAGAATAGCTAGGTGTCAGAAGAATTATATTTAAAAAAAAATTAAGTTAAATTAAGTTTTTTATTGAGGTATAATTGACATATAACATTATATTAGTTTCAGGTAACAACATAATGATTTAATATTGTATATACTGTGAAATAATCACCACAATAAATCTAGAATTGTATTCAAGTCCTAGTCTTGTCACACTGTTGACATTGACAACATTACAGACACTAAATCTTTTCATATGTAAATGTCGGTCTCATACTATTAATTATAACACCTATTTACTTGTCTCATTAAATTTAGAAGATGATATGAGGTTCTCCTGGGTGGCTTAGTTAGTTAAGCATCTGGCTTTTGGTTTCGGCTCAGGTCATGATCTCATGGGTCATGATCTCAAGGGTGGTGAGATTGAGCCCAACAAGGGACTGTGCGTTCAGTGGGGAGTCTGCTTGAGATTCTCTCTCCCTTTCCCTCGGCTCTCTCTCACTCTCTCTAAAATAAATAAGTAAATAAATAAATAAATAAATCTTTAAAAAAACTTAGATGATATGAGGTAATATACATTCAAGAAGAAGATAAATTATAAAGTGTGTAAACTGCTTTATAAACTTAAGAACTAAGAAGATATAAATTCGTGCAGTAATTTTGGTTGTGTACATGTCTTTCTCTCCACCTAGAGAGTGAATTCTTTGAGGGGAGAAAACAAATATGTTTTCCCCACTGCTGTATCCATGGCAGTAGCAGAGTACTGCTATATAGTAGGTGTTCCATAAATATGTATTGAATTAATGATGTATGGATGCTAGCATGCATGGGTGAAGGAGTAGTCTTGGAATGCACTATTGAAAAAATAAGTAGGCACTCTAATTCCTGACATCTTAGGCTCATGTGATCCAGACATCATAACGACATCTAATATTTATTGTTCTTTAACTATAGTATAGACTAGGCAATTTTCTAAGTGCTTTATATGAATTGAGTCATACAATTCTTTTTTTAAAAAAGATTTATTTATTTATTTATTTATTTATTTATTTAAGGGGGAAGGGACAGAATGAGAGGGAGAGAATCTCAAGCAGACTCCCCACTGAGCACAAGCCCGACTTGGGGCTCGATTCCATGACCCTGAGATCATGACCTGAGCTGAATCAAGAGCTGGACACTCAACCATCTAAGTCACCCAGGTGCCCCAGATTCATACAATTCTCCTAACCAAGCTATGAAGTCATATTCAAAACCACCCCCATCTTTTCTTTTTTCTTTTTTTAAAATATTTTATTTATTTATTTGACGAGAGAGAGACAGCGAGAGCAGGAACACAAGCAAAGGGAGTGGGAGAAGGAGAAGCAGGCTTCCCGTGGAGCAGGGAGCCTGATGCGGGGCTCGATCCCAGGACTCTGGGATCATGACCTGAGCCAAAGGCAGACGCTTAACGACTGAGCCACCCAGGCACCCCCACCCCCATCTTTTCTTTATAAAGATTTCATTTATTTATTTGAGAAAGAGACAGAGACAGAGAAACAGAGCACAAGTGGAGGTGGGGGGCAGAGGGAGAGGGAGAAGCAGACTCCCTGCTGAGCAGGAACAGGGAGCCCAACTCGGGGCTTGCTTCCGGGACCCCAAGATCATACCTGAGCCGATGGCAGACACTTAGCCGACTGAGCTCCTAGGAGCCCCCAAAACTTTCCCCATCTTTTTCAGCTCTCACCCCTATTGTAAAACTTAGGAACTACATTTCCCACACTTTCTTGACAGTAACATTCAGTTTTGGATTTCACCCATAAAAGGTACTCAAGGAAGCTGAACAAGCATAAAAGAAATAGACACCACCATTGGTCCTCCTGACATCGTGTTTAGGTGTCAAAGATTTAGGTGGCTTCTGAGCATTCTTCTGTGAAACATTAACTTTGGTGCAGTCGTTAGTAGCAGTTTCCTCATGCCTCTAAAATTTTCCCAAGATTTTTGCAATTCCTGCAACTGTCTGAGGTTGTTGGCAACGTTCCCTTACCAACGTTCCCTCTTACAGCCCTTTCAAAGGCTTTGTAGGTCTCTAATTCTCTTTATTAAATCACTCCCTGCCTGAAATAACTAGAGTGGTTTCTGCCTACATGATCCAGTGCTGAACACTACAGGTAGGTCCTACTATTAGCCCACTTAGGTAAAGGGATTGAAGTGCAGAAAGTGACTTGAACGAAGAAGTGGCAGAATGTAGATCTGAATCCAACAAGTTTGGCTCCAGGGCCTGTGCTCTAAATAGTTATACTCTACTGACTTCCCTCAACTGAAATCCCAAATCCTATGAATGGGACATGGTATCTTTTCCTTAAATCTTCACTGGAAAATATTATCTGGAGCCTGTTCAGTTTGTAAACTTTCTCCTCAATTTCTGGCAGAATTACCTTAGTTTCAAACCAGTTTTTATTTGCTTTCCAGGCTGAAACAAGGTAAGCTTCACTACCCAGCTGCTTGGGATGTGGGATGCACAGTGGAATGTTTCTCACAGTGCCTGTGATTGATCAACTGAAGAAGTGATATTCAACCTTAGGAGTTTTTAACAATTCAGAATTGATTTCATTTCACAACATCCTCATAGAGTTTATTTTATATTTAAAATGAATTAATATTAATGTTGAATTAGATGGCCTTTGGGGTTTAGATATCTAGAAACAGAATGTTAGTGCTGGAAGGGTCACACTCATGTTAACTAGCTGCTATGTGTGCCTACTTCTTCAGTCAAAGCTAACATTTAAAGTCAGGCAGATAGATCTATATATATTGATCTGGAGGAATGTCCATGATATATTGCCAAGTGGAAAATGCGAGCTGCAGAGTAAATTGATAATATTATTTCATTTTTTTAAGACAAGAAAGAAAATCTATATAAAATAACACCTAGATACAGAAGGTTAGAAGTGGAAAGGTCTTTGGGTAACAAAATACAACCATCCTATTATATTGATGAGAAAATTTGAGGGCCGGAGATTGGTATACCTAAGGTCACACAGCTAGTTAGTAGCAGAATCAATTCCACAGCTCCCATCTACAGATTCCACTACGCCCCTCTGTCTGTAGGCTCTGCCCAACCAGCAAGTCAATAAAAAGACAAAGCACCTAGTGATGGAGCTACCATCTTGTGGTAGGGGCACTATTAGTGAAAATATGCTTCTCATTTTAAGTTGCAAACCAACCTGTGATAGAGAGTGGAGTATTTCTCCCCTCAAAGGCAGAGTCATTAAAATGAATACTTCTTTTTTGGTGGGAAATTTTCCATTTTATTTTGTGTTTTTAAAAAATTTCAAAATTTGAGTACAGTTGACATACAATGTTACATTAATTTCAGGTGTACAACATAGTGATTCAATATCACAATACATATGCTATACTTACCACAAGGGTAGCCACCATCTGTCGCCATGCATCGTTATTATATCATTGACTACATTCCCTATGCTGTGCCTTTTATTCCTGTGATTTACTCATTCTATAACTGGAAGCCTGTATCTTCTACTCCCCTTCACGCATTTTGCCCATCTCCCACCCCCCCTTCCCTCTGGAAATCACCACTTTTATTTACTTATGTATTCATATATTCATTATTTATTGTTCATTATATTTATAGGTCTTATTCTGCTTTTTGTTTGTTTATTCATAAAATGAGTACTCTTTAGTATATGTGCTGCCAAAGCGAGTACATGAGTACTCTTAACATACCTCTTATTTTCTGAGTTTCTCTCTACCTGAAAGCTTTATTTTTTTCTCTAAAATTTTATTAATTTCATCAATTTATTTCATAATGTTAATTTGAAATGTTTATTTCAATAGTAAGAAACCTTTTGCATAAAGTACGAAACTTGCCCTAACACCTAGCCCAGTGTCTGGTTGAAAATAGAAAGTTAATATTTGTTGAATGAATAAATTAAAAATTGGGGTCACTTGGCTTTTTCCTAAATATTTTTTTCTTGATATTAAAGCATGGTTTCAGTGGCTAAGAATACCATAAACTTTAAAAAATGTATAATGGATAACATAATAAAATAAAATATAATAAAACAAAATAAAAAACTAACCAAATTCCAAATCTGAAAAAAAAAAAAAAAAGAAAATCAGGCTATTTTGGCAAGTGGTTTATTCATTCTGTTTTCCTCTTTGCTTAGTGAGTACACATGTGAGACAGGTCCGTTGTATGTCTGGTATTCTCTTTGTAGCACCACACAGTGTTACTCCCAGCAGTCAGGGTCTGAAGAATGCACTGAACATCTACTTGCTCCACGGTGCCTTGCTTCACATCTAGGTGTGCTGTGCCTTGTATTTTTCTCCTACTGATTTGTCTCTTGTTCTCTATCAGGCCAATTGGTAGATGACTTCTTCATGTTTGGTGGAATTGGCCAAAGTAAAGTGAGACCAGGAAACAGGGTATCTGGGGCTTAGGCCCAGATTTGCTTCCGGAAAGTTTCATGATCCTGGGAAATTTATATACTGTTCACTGAGCCTCTGAACTCATCTAAAACTGAGAGATCAGTAGTAGATTGTTGTTTGCTAAAGCTTTTTCTTTTATTTTTAGAATTTCATTTTCAAATGAAATTGCACACAGAAAACTTCACTTCCATTGAGAGGTTCCAGGCACACAACTGAACCCATAGGACTGTGAGAACTAAAGTTTAAAAGCCAGGGCACCTGAGTGGCTCAGTTGGTTAAGCGCCTGCCTTAGGCTCAGGTCATGATCTCAGGGTCCTGGGATTGAGTCCCTCATTGGGCTCCCTGCTCAGTGGGGAATCTGCTTCTCCCTCTGCCCCTCCCCCAGCTCATGCTTTCTCTCTCTCTCCTTCTCTCTCTCAAAAATAAATAAATAAAAGATCTTTAAAAAAAGTTTAAAAGCCACTGCATTACATCTGATAACGAGGAATGGATTTTTATAAATGTGGTAAATTTGTGCAATGAAATACTCAACAATAAAAGGAACAAACTACTGATAGGAGCGACAATGTGGATGATTTCAAAAGCACGCTCAGTAAGAAAAGCCATACACAAAAGAGTACATACACATAGGATTCCAGTAACAGTCAATTCTAGAAAATTAAAACTAACATATAGTGAAAGAAATCAGATCAGTGGTTGGCAGGGTATGGGGTGGGGGAGGCGTAGCCTATGAAAGGGCACAAGGAAACTTTTGGAGATGATGGAATTGTGTGCTGATTCAGTGGACATCTGTCAAAATTCATAAAATTGCACACTGTAACTGGATAAAGTTTATTGTACATAAATTATATCACCATAAAGTTGATTAAAATCACTGCATTAAATAATCTCTAAGGTCTCTAGTGTGGGTACAGTGAATAGGATCTGAAATCAGCCAGACCTAGATTTAAATATCGGCTCTGCTCTTTCCTAGCGTTATGGCCATGGGCAAAATCACTTAATTTCTAAAAGTATCGGTGTCCTCATCTCTAATATGGGTTGATAATAGCACTATTTTGTTGAATTGTTGTGATAATTATATGTGACAACATATAGCTCAGTGTCTGGTATACAGTAAGTACTCAGTGAATGTTAGTTGCATTTATAATTCTATAATTCCAAATAATTTTCTAGACAATATTGACAAAGTTCAGAGGTTGTATATATGTGATCTAAATTCTAATTTTGATTCCACTACCAATTATGTATGATTTTATAGAAGTCTCAACTCCTTCTCTGGCCCTCTCTTTTCTCATTGTTAACGCAGGGGGATTATGGTATCTTTCTTATCAATTTCATAGAATTACATTAGGAATATAAAATAAAATAACAGACTTGAAAGAAGTTTAGAAAAAGAGCAAGAAAAGGGGAAAACCACTCCACACAAATGTAGGAAATGGCTATGATGCAACTTTCTCATGATTCTGAGGTTAAACAGAGCAAGCCAATTGTGCTTTCACAACAGGGCTTGCCTCCAGTAAAGTTGTAAAGTTTCTGACGTTTGTCTTCTGGTCTTTTATTACACCATCCTTTGTCCTATTTTTCCAGTTCAGTTATGACTTGCCTTCTGCTAGTAGTCATAGGAGATTCTCTTGCTGCTTAGTTCTCTTCTGTGACCTAATGGGTGACCACTAACATGTTTCCTCTAATGGAAATTCAAGCCTTAGTAGGGGTAATATTTTAGGGTGGGAGCACTTCCCGAAGCTTCTCAAATGATAACCACCTGCTCTACCAAGGGTAAAGTCAGACCCTTTAAACAATTGTTTACCGTCAGTGAGGATGTAGCTGATGTCTTGAAACTAATAATGAATCATGGAACACTACATCAAAAACTAATTAAGTACTGTTTGGTGACTAACATAACATAATAAAATTTATATATATATAGATATAAGTTTAGAAACAAAGAAGGTTCATGTCCTTTTTGCCATAACTTTCCTCATTGCCCCTCTAACATCCTTGTTCCTCAGGCTATATATTAGGGGGTTCAGCATGGGTGTCAAAGCCCCATAAAACACTGAAATAAACTTGTTCTGGTCAGGGGATGACTTGGAATGAGGTTTCATATACATGGAGATGGTTGCCCCATAGAAGATTGTCACCACAGTCAAATGAGAGCCACAGGTGGAAAAGGCCTTGAGCTTACCTTGGGCTGAGCGAATCCTTAGCACAGTAGTGGCAATTTGGACATAGGAGAGAAGAACTAATCCAAAGGGTAGGAACAGGGTAAAGATACCTGTGGTGAGGATCATAAGCTCATTGAGGCTGGTATCAGAACAGGCCAGCTTAAGGAGGGAAAGAATCTCACAGACAAAATGGTTAATGATGTTAGCTTCACAGAAGTGAAGCTGCAGGGATAAGACAAGCATGGCAGTGAGCACAAGTGATGCCCCCCATGAGGTAGCAGCCAGCCAGACACACACTGGGCCATTCATGATCACGGAATAGCGCAGAGGATTGCTGATAGCAACCTTACGGTCATAGGCCATGACAGCCAGTAAGAGGCACTCTGCTGTGGCCAAGACCAACAAGACACTCATTTGGGTCAAACATTGTGGGTAAGAAAGGTAGGGATGAGTAGAGAAACAATGCACCAAGGCCTGGGGCATGGAAGCGGTTCCATAGCAAAGGTCTAAGAAAGACAGATTAGTAAGGAAGAAGTACATTGGAGTGTGGAGGTGGGGGTCAAAGTAGATAAGAAAGATGATAAGTCCATTCCCCAACAATGTGCTCAGGTAAGTTATCAGCACCAATGTGAAAAATGTGACTTTCCACTCAGGATAGTTAGAGATTCCAATAAGGAGAAACTCAAACACTGCTGTAGCATTATCTATGGCCATTCTTTCTATTTGCCACTATTCACTGGATGGGTGCCAATGCAGTTGCTTCATTTTACCTGTAAGAATGTGAATAAAGAGGGAGGGCTGGTGTGAGAAAGGTGGAAATAATTAGGACACACAGGATCCTTTTCAAAAGATAGGGGATACAAATGGGATATGTATAATGAGAACAGAGACAAAGCTAGAAGTTTACTCCTTCCCTAAGAAAATAGCAAATTCCTCATCCTTTTGAAAATGGTTATATGAAAAGTTCTCCATCCCTCTTCCACCAGATAACCTTCTTGGGTTATTTTTTTTTTTTCAAGTAAGAAGAGAGGAGAGGGAGGCCATCTTCCTGGTTCTCTTACTTGTTCACCATTTTCCAAAACTGAACTTCGGTCAACTTGTTACTAATCTCCAGAAAGAGGGTACCTTCTGATACTTTTAGCTAAAATACTGCTTATTCTTGTGTCTGTTTGTCACTCCTAAGTTGTTCATGCCTCCATTTTCCCATTGCACTAGTATCTACCATGGTGCTTGGCATAGAGTGTTGCAAAGTACTTCTTTGATCTGAACTGATATTATGTAAATGGAGTATTTCATGGAATCCTTGAGGTCTGTGAAAACCTTCTGCTAATATCCCTGGTTGGATTTACATTGCCAGGTTCTCTTGTGTTTTTCGTGCTGTTGTCACTGAGCACCAGTTAAGAGTGTGAAAATCTAATGTGAGATTCTAAAAGTGTGGGTGGTAAGAAGAGGGCTTGAATGACCAGACTATCTGAAAAGGCTTTCTCTTTCCACCTTACTACTCTCTTTCCCTTTGGTTTATGCTTTTCGTGTAGCACATTCCAATATCTGAAATTATATTAATAATTCTATTACTTGTTTATTATTTGTCTCCCACTCAACTGTAAATTTACTGAGGACAGGGACCTTGTCTGCTTTATTTACTGGTGTACCTAGTACAGTGCCTGGGGCATCATAGGGACATGATAGATATTGAATGAATAAATAAATATATAAATAAATAATATCTGTTATTGTCCGGATATTATCCAGAATCTAACTACTCCTCTTGCCACCTGCACTGCTGTCCTTTATTCCAAATCATCACCATTATTCACTTGAATTTTGTCAGTAATTTCCTTATTGGCTTCCCTGTTTCTGGCCTTGCCCCCATTCAGTTCAAATAATTCAGTTAAATTGTTCAGTCATATCAGGTCACTTTTCCATTAAAAAATTTCAGTAGCTTCCCATTTTAACCTAATTGAATGCCAATCTCCTTATTATGACCTATCAGGCCCTACATGGTTTGCCTCCCAATTACTTCTCTGACCCCAGTTCCTATTACTCTTCCTTGTTCACTTTGCTCGTCACACTGGCCTCCTCATTGTTCCTTAAACATTCACAGCACATCCCGTTCTCAGAGACTTTGCTTTCTTAGATCTTGTTGCTCCATATATATGAAGCCCAGATCCTTGCATGTCTTATCATCTTACTTCCCTCAGGTCTTTACTCGCAAGGAATCTTTTTAGTGAGTCCTTCTTTGACCAACCTGTCTAAAGGTTCATTTCTAACCCCTGACATTTTATACCCCCCTTTCCTACATTATTGTTCTCCTTAGAATCGTTATTTCCAGCACATGGTATATTTTATCTATTAATTATGTTTGTTGATTGTCTCTTTAACTAGAATGTACCCTCAAGCTCAATGAAGTCAGGGAGTTTTGTCCATTTAGCTCACAACTGTATGCCCAAAACTTAGAATAGTGCCTAGTACATGGAAGGTGCTCAAGAATTACTTGATGAATGAACGTGTGAATGGAGCTCTTGGCCTGTTCCACATTGAAAGACAACCTCTCTTCTTTTATCTGCTTCTTCCCCCGACATTGCTGTCTATATACCAAAGACCCTTTAATCTTTATGTGCTTCTTCATGAAACTAACTCTTCCTTCTCTTTCTAATCCCTTCCTTGAAGTTTCTGCTACTCCCTGGCTATGTCTCTGGGTAAGTTCCTTACCCTCACTGGCCTAAATTTGCATTTGCAATCCAGTTAGACTAAGTGATCTGTAACAGCCCATCTAGTTCTAACATGCTAGGATTCTCATTTTCCTCAGTAAAATGAAGACATTTTTCTCAGCTAAAATGAAGACAAAACAAAACAAACCTTAACACTCCCCACAACATGAGGAATCTACTGTATTTTCCTCCATTGTTGGAGAAGCATGTGGACTAGAGGAGTTTGATAAGGGATGGAATTTCTCTAACCATCTCTGAAATGGGAAACTCACTTATCCTTAAAAGTCTTTAGCAAAGAAGATTTCATAGCTCCCCCTCTTCCCTGTCCTGGCCTCCAAGAACCTATTCCTGTGTCTCATTCTCTATTTTGTCAGCCTCTCAGAAAGGCTAAGTACACAGGAATGATAAATCCATGGATATAAAAGCATATGCCACTTAGGAACTGGCAAACACATGCAAGGGGTGGGGAGGCTGATGACCTGTCCTCACAGGAGTGTCCTCAGAGCTTGAGAAACTTAACGCTGGTTCTGTCTTCATTTATTATGGGACCCTGGATAAAAGGGTTTCCCTTGGATTGCCTCTACCTTGCAAGTAAAAATTGAGATAATCATTTCCATAGTGGGAAAATGAAGAAAGATGAGAGTCACAATGAAGACTGTTACACTTTAAGTTAGTATAGTCATGCCCTAAATTTCCTTGAATGGTCTATATTTAATTCCCAATTATCTATACATGCACCATCCACAGTAGTAGGTCTAGAAAGATAATGGGCAGGCTACAGATGGAAGGATGAAATGGTTTTGTGTAGAAGTAGACAGCTGATTCTTATGCCATTTAAAGGTCTCTGTTGCTCCTAGAACTGTTTAAAACACATTGTTTTTGCTGTTAAATATTAAATATTGATAAATACATGTTTACTCTCTTTTATATGAATCTATCATTCCTAATGAGCTGCAGGGTGTATTCTGTTTCTCCAGTATTGAGGGAAGGTTTATAAGGAATTTATCCCTCAGTCTTCCCTAGCCCAGTAGAATAAATTGATGAGTCATTTGACTAAAAATTGGTGATCAGTCTAGGGCCCTGGGAAGACTTGTTTTTAGATGGTGTTAAGCTAACTGATAGGTATTGGGATTGAACCCATGACGTTGCCTCCATTAGTACTGTGTTTGGACCCATAGAACTTAAAATTGATGACAATTTCCTTCTCACACTTAAAGGCTACTCAGCCTCTTAATTGAGGGGGCTATTTTTCATTAGTCTGGGCCCTGCCCTCCAAAGACAATGTTGATTGTCTCATCCTAGAATTATCATTAAAAGATTCCTGGCAAACTGGACCCAGCATATTTCCCATCTTAGTCTTGTCACCTGCAATTATTTATACAGCTTAACTTTCCTTTCAACTAATGGCTGCCCCTTGACTTCCTGGAGTTTGCCTATGTCTCATAAATGGTTAGAGGGAAAAAAATGTTGAAGGAGAGGGAAGAAATTGGAGCTTTTTCTTGTTACTGACTCACCATTGGAGGTCCTTTTCAAGTACCAATAGTTGGAGTAGAATGAGATTGCCCAAAAGAATAATTTTCTACATTGTCATGTTTGGAACAGTGATGATCTTTCTGCAAACTTTCATGGTGGGATTTCAAAAGCTTCTCAAACTCTCAAATGCCTGGAAACCTCTGAAGAAAGAAGATTCTTTTGGATTAGGTCAAACTGCAACCGCCAAACACTTTGGTATACATGCAGCCCTTGGTAATGGTATCTAATTATATTATTTAATTTCTTAGGCAAACATTTATTTCACTGACATTGGACCCACATACATCCTTGTTCAGTCTCCCTCAGAACAGTTGTAACATAAGAAGGATTGAGGTCATCCGAATGTTTTGCATCAAGACCCTTAGGTTATTTCAGTTTTCAATCTGCTAGGTTAGACATCTTTCACCTCTTGGCAATACTTATCTATCTATTATCTTATTCTGATGAACTGGAACACAATTAAACCAAATTGCCAGTTTCTTTAAAAACATAATAAAAAATTAACGGAAAAAAATAAAAAAGAAAAAAGAAGGAAATGATAGCAAAACATGCTGCACCCAGGGCTTTAAACTAAATTGGATGACTTCCAGGAGATGTCCTGGGCTCTGTACGTACCATAGCCAGTTTCCTGCTCTTTCCCCACCACTTATTTTCAGTGCCAGAGAGTGAAAATATGCAACCTGAAGACTCCAGGGACTTGTGCATCCCTCTGTCAGCAAAAACATCTAATGACAATCACTTTACTCACTAAAGCTGGAAAATAGACCCAGCCCGTTTCCAAAGCATCATACTGGAGTTGAAGCCCAAAAGCCTTTTGGTTACCCCTTACTTATCCAGAAAATATAACTACCAGAACCTGCCTTTACTTGAACAGTTTGGTTTAGAAATTGCACCTCTTCTCCTCTTCTCTTCATCTAGGTTCAAAATTCATCGATCTATATGTTTATTTGGAAGCTGTCATCAGAGCTCTATCTCTGGGAGCATACTTTGCTCTGAACTAAATCTATAAATCTACATCCTCAGCCTACTCATGATGTCTGGGGTCCAATTCTCTTCCAGATTCAATTCCGAATGCAAGGAGCAAGTTGATGAGCTGCTCAGTAACTTAAATAAGTTGAGGTTCCAAAGTGCTACCAGATCATTTATCTCACGCGTAGAGTTCAAAGTTTCTGAATTTCACCAGAAAGAAATAATTAACTTCTGAGAGCTTCAGGGACCTCATCCCAAATAGGCAATTAAATTTTGCCAAACCAGAGCTGTTTGAAAAAAATGTTGCATTTTGTGTAGGGAAAACAAATAAAGAAAAGAGAAAGGAGACTTTTGAGACCATGGGAGTATACCACTGCTGGGCTTTCCACAGAACTAAGAAATAATTCTTTTTTATTTTGGTCCATAGTCCCTTCACATTCTTTCTGTATTAAATTGGTGTCGTGACAGAGCCTGCAGCTGGTGGAGAAACGTCTACCAGGGGACAGCTGGGATAGAGAGTGCACAGCAGAGAGTACATGTGTTATTGATTCCCACGTTGAAATAGCCCTTATGTTTGCCTTTTCATTCCCACTTCCGCCACCTCAGCCTGCTCAAACAGCCTCCATAGACTCCTTTTTGCAACTATATTGAGTTTGTATGCCTTCATATAGCACGCAAGGTTAACTATGGCAGTCCCTCATCTATCATGTAACATTTACTTTTTTATTTACCTATTGATACGTTTATTCAACAAATATTTAATGAACACCCACCATGTGTCAGGCTATGTGCTTGGCATTGAGGAGACATGGTGCAAAAAATTGCCAGATATACTACTTACTTTCATGGAACTTACAGTCTGGTAGGGGAAACTGACATGGCCCAAACAAATGAGAATGTGTGTATGCACTGGTGGTAAGTGCTATGCAAACTATACAGTATATGTTATTGATTCCCACATTCACTTCTGTCTCCCAAGTCTTCACCAAGTAGTCTCCACTTGAATCAAGTTAGTTCTTTCCTTGTTTTATGAATTCCTTCACGCTCACTCCCACTCCTTCTGCACTGATCATTCTGATGTTCTACCAACTTGGAAAGTAAGGTCCTATCTAATCCATCTTTCAACACTCGGCTTAGTTCTTCTATTTTGTTATCTGGTTCTCTCTGTTATGACTCTTCAACTATGGCATAGGTTACCTGAGGACAGATCATTGTTTTTCAAGCTCTGTAACACTTTTTATGGTAGTAGATACAATATAGGGTAGTGGGAAGCAGTCTGAGGTAGTGGTTTAGGCTGTGTACTCAGAGGCTTACTAGTTCTGTGAACTTGTTCAAGTAATCCAAAGAATCCGAGCTGAATTTCTCATCTTTAGGAAATGAGTAAAAACATGTAAAATATTTAGAATAGTGCCTGGCACATGATAAGTCTCAATAAATACTAGCATGTTAATTATTTTTACTTTTCCAAATGTGTTCACATAAATTGGTACTTGTATTTTATAGATGGGAAGATTGTGGTCTAAAGCAATGAAGTGAATTGACTAAAGGTCACACAATTAATTAGAGACAGAGATGGATAGAAAACTCAGGGTTACTTCCATATCACTGACTTTTGAGAAATTATCCCTATCGTATTTTGCTTGATTTTTGATTTGAGGGCAAAGGTCTCAGATCTGGTACTCAGCAAGATTTTGTCCAGGTCCTTGGGTAACTCAGTGTGACATGATATCAGTACCACATTAAGACACCCGTTTTTGGCTGAGACTTGTTTCACTGCCAGTTAGAAAACGGTAATGGCGAGGATATGGAATCAGTTCCCATGACAGTACTTAACTTCTGACAGCCTCATGACCTCTGAATGTATACCTAATGTGGCATTTCTCAAATTGGTCAGGAGAGAAGACCCAAGGATAGAGTAGACACCCTACAAGTTGTCTGACATTGGGCAGCTTATTTTAATTTTCTGGGTCTCAGTTTCTTTTGCTTATCAGA
This sequence comes from Zalophus californianus, assembly GCF_009762305.2. NCBI lineage: Eukaryota > Metazoa > Chordata > Mammalia > Carnivora > Otariidae > Zalophus > Zalophus californianus. The sequence continues at coordinate 19,681,554 of NC_045612.1, forward strand.
CCATTTCTGGGGCCTGTTGCAGTTATGACACCCTTAATTTTAGAGAACCTTTTCCTGTTCAAAGCCTTTTTTGATAGTAGGTCATAAATATCTTTATTGTATATGGAAGACAACTAAGGAAGTTATCCTAAGGCCTAATAAAAGAGTTACAGGAAAGATCTGGGTTAAGGCAAAAAGAAAAACATTTGTGGGTTCTGTTGCTTAGTGTAGGGATGTATCCTGACAGTCAAATGAAGGCTTTAGAATGCCGAATAGCAGGAATTACTGCAGGCAAAGGGGAAGAGATAAGGGTTGGGGACTGAGCTGGTAGAAATACATTTCTCTGCTTTGGAAAGATTGTGACTAGTAGAAGACCTCTTTAGTAGCTGTTTCTGGTGTACTCTTGGAAAAATCCTTAATCAGAGGATGAGCAAAACAGAGAGCGTGTAGTGGATTATAAAGGGCTGACTATAGTATAGGCAATTCCTCATTACAGTCCTTGGGTGCCTGTCTGGAGTCATGCACAAATCTATAATTCTAATTTAGCAAGTGACAACTCTGCCTTCTCCCTTTTCCTTATGTTATGAGGTAGGCCTGAGCTATGTATTAGGAGCCATGAATTACCAGAAAAAAAGGGAAATGAGGTTCTGGAGAGGACTGACCAGCCAAATATCTCCTAACAGACTTTAAGCAAATGTCTAAGGAAATTTGTTTCAACTTTGAGAGATGATGAGGCCATCTTAAACTGGAAAGGTGTTCTTTCCACCTGTGATGCTTTGGGTTGGTCCCAGACAAACAGAACTTTTCTAATAGCTTTGTGTCTTAGAGATTCTCTCAGGCCCTTGGGGCATGATTAGCCTCAGTACATTTCTCAAAGTTGAGCAATTAAAAACTATTTCTTGTAAACACCCAAAGATGCCACATTGGGCATTGTTAAGAAGTTGGCAGACTTGGCAGTTAACTTTACCTAAAACTTCCAACTCCATAATGACATACTAATTGTAAGCAATGGGGATAATGTACACTGCTTTCTCAAGATGAGAGTGGAGAAACTTTGAAGACTTAAAAACAACAATGAAAAGTTCTGTACAAATAGAAGCCAAGCACTGGGATTCAATTTCAAAAACTTCTTATGACTTTGACACAAGAGAGTTGTAGAATGTGTTCATCTAAATGACACCCATTTTAGAATATGAGACTTTATTGTAAATAACCCTAATATAAAAATGCAAATCACTTGTGGGGAGACCTGGGTACTTATCTTGGCTCTGTCACAAACTTGCCTTATTATTGTAATAAGTCTATTAACCTCTTCCCGTTTGTGAAATGGTGAAAAATAATCCCTGCCCTAGGTACTGCATATGGTGTTCTGAGGACCAAATTACATACGGAATCCAAAACACACTTGAAGATAAAGAAATATATCAGTTCATAGAATTATTTTAAACCTATGGTCTGAATGAAATTAGAGCAGGCCTATAGATCTCAGGATTAGATCTACATTTCAGGCAGGACACACTGGCCTTATTTGATTTGGTGGGGGGAGAAATATATATCTGCAGATATACAGTTTAGCTCATTTAATTTCAAAACACCTTAATTTTATAGATTAAGAAAGAGGCTTAAGGAAATGAAGTAACTTATATGAAAAGTGATAAGCATTGTGCCCAGAACATAATAAACCATCAGTAAGTGGCAATTGGTATTATGGACATTCTTTATCATATAGTCATTTGATGTATTCAGGTCAGAAACATTATAGGCTCCTCAGGAGGAACATGATGGATGAAAGTACTGGCTTAGCATAGCTGGTAGGGGATGGGGCACTCTGCTTTATGCAGAAGTCAAGTTTCTAGAAAATTCATATTACTTGATCTATTGATTGATTCATTGATTTTTTTCATGAAAATTTAAATTACTTGATCTATGAATTGCTTCATTCATTCATATATTCACTTATTAAATAAACATATATAGACTACGTACTACAGTTTCAGAAAATATGTCAGAAGCTCAATGTACAGAAATAAGTAAGTCTAGGTCCCTAAGTTGAATAATTTTATCATTTAGTAAGGAGATACAGATAACTAAAGCAGTTCATGCAAAAAAAAAAAAGTATTACAAGTGCTTTGAAAGGAACACCAGCTATAATGGAAAAGAAGAGGGCTGGTCAATTCTACTGGGGATGACAGGATGTCAGGAAAGGTTAATTGAGAAGGCAAAGCTTGAGCTGAGTCTTCAAGTAAGTAGGGGATTGTCGGGAAGGCACGTTGGAAAGTAGAAAGGAAAATCAGAGAGAAAAAGAAGCATGTACCAAGACCCAGAGATGTGAAACTTACTTCCTAGTTTGGGAAACCAAAAGCAGCTCAGCATGGCTGGAGAAGACCATGAAAGAAAAAATAGGGCAAACAATTGGATTGCAGACTTAGGCAGGGGTGAGGTAATGAAGGGCACTGTTCAATGAGCTGAGGATTTGGACTTTGTTCTTAAGGTAGTGGAAAGACACTGAAGAGTTTAAAGTGCATATGGTTGGTTTTGGTTTTAGAAAGATCACCCTTCCCAGCATTGTGGAAGATTGAATGGCGGCAGGTGTGGAGACAGCAAGATTCATTGGAAGGTTGCTTAAATAGTCCAGATGAGGCTTAAATCAAGGCTTCAGTTGTACCTTCATCTGTGAAATGGAATAATAATAATTCATAGGGTTTTGTGAGGATTAAAGGAGTTAATATTTGTTCTTAGAACAGTGCCTGCTACTTAGGAAGCAGTGTATGTTTCTCCTAACAACACCAAAAAGAATGTAAGCTTCTTAAAAGCAGGATTTTGACTATCTTATGTACTAATTTTCTACCTGGTCTGTATCCTTCTATGTGTTTTTATGAAATAAATGAATAAATGTTATTTGTTCTTTCTGCCTCTCTCTAACTTCTATATTTTTGCTCCAAAGAAAGGGATATTCTTGGAGAGTTTGTGTAGAATTTTACCCTTTCATTCAACAGAGTTCTAAGACTGAGTTTTTTTCTTTTTTTTCTAAACATGTTTATTGGGATATAACTCCCTACCATACAATTCACCCATTTGAAATGTACAATGTTTTTTAGTATACTCATAGATATGTGTAACCATCAACACATTTAATTGTAGAACATTTGCATCACGTCAAAAAGAAACCCCATATCCTTTATCTACCCCCTCACCTACTTCCCAGCCCTGCCTTAAGGCAACCACTAGTTTCCTTTTTGTCTCCATAGATTTACACATTCTGGACTTCCATATGAGTGGAATCATATACTATGTTGACTTCTGTGACTGTCTTCTTTCACATAGCACAATGCTTTTGAGGTTCATCAAGTTGCAGCATGTATCAGTACTTCATTCTTTCATATGGCCTAATAATAAATGGATATAATACATTTTGTTTATCCATTTGTTCACCAATGGACATCGTTTCCACCTCTAGAATATTATGAATAATGTTGCTGTAAACAACGGTGTACAAATTTTTGTGACGTATGTTTTCATTTCTCTTGGGGATATAACTGGAAGTAGAATCACTAGGTCGTATGGTATAACTCCACGTATTATCATTTGAGGAACTACAGGACTGTTTTCCAATGTGACTGTGTAATGTTACATTCCCATCAGCAGTGTATGAGGGTTCTGATTTTTCCACATCCTTACCAACACTTGTTATTATCTGACATTTTGATTTTGGTCACCCTAGTGAGTGTGAAGATCTTACTGTTGCTTTAGTTTTTTAATATTTTCCTGACATATTACAGAAATTTATTTTTCACAGTTCTGGAGGCTAGAAAGTCCAAGATCAAGGTGCAGTATGGTTGGGGGAAAGCCCTCTTCCTAGTTCATAGCCTGCACCTTCTTGCTGTGTCTTTACATGCTGGAAGGGGCTAAGGATCGCTCTGGAGCCTTTCTTATAAGGCTCTATTCCCATTCATGAGGGCTCCACCTTCATGACCTAAGCACCTTCCAAGTCGCCACCTCTTAATACTGTCATGTTTGGGGATTAGGATTTCAACATATGAATTTTAAGGAAACATATTCAGACCATAGAAAGCTCCTACATTTAGGTCTGTGATCCATTTTGAGTTACTTTTTGTATGTAGTATGAAGTGAAGGTTCAACTACATTTGTTTGCACATGGACATCCAGTTTTTCCAGCACCATTTGTTGAAAAGACTGTATTTTCACCCATTTATTAGTCCTGACACCCTTATTAAAAATTAGTTGATCACAGATGCTTGGGTTTATTTTTGGACTCCTGGTTCTATTTCATTTATCTATAATGTCTATCTTTGTGCCAGTAATACTCTGTCTTGATTACCATTGCTTTGTAGTAAGTCTTGAAATCAGGAAGTGTGTGTCCTGCTATTCTGTTCTTTTTTAAATTGTTTTGGCTATTCTGGATCCCTTAAAATTCCATTTGAATTTTAGGATCAGCTTGTAAATTTCTACAAAGAAGTCAGCTGGGATTCTGATAGGGATTGTATTAAATATGTACGTAAGTTTGGGAAGTATTGTCATCCTAACAATGCTAAGTCTTCTGATCATTGAGCATTGGGTGTTTTCCCACTTATTTAAATCTTCTTTAATTTAGAGTATAAGTTTTGCACATTCTTTGTTGCATATTGCTAGGTATCTTATTACTCTTTTTGATGTTATTATCAATGGAATTGTTTTATTTTTAAAAATTTCAGTATAGTTGACACATGTTGCATTAGTTTCAGGAGTGCAGCATAATGATTCAATAACTCTATACATTATGCTTTGCTCACCACAAGTGTAGCTACCATCTGTCACCTTCTAATGCTATTTATAATACCATTGACTATATTCCCTTATGCTGTACCTTTTATTCCTGTGACTTATTCATTCCATAACTGAAAGTCTGTATCTCCCACTCATTTTCACCCATTTTGAAGGGTATTGTTTTCTTAATTTCATTTTCAGGTTGTTCATTGCAAGTGATTTTTGTATATTGATTTGTATTGATTTGTATATTGATTCTGTAGCCTGAAATCTTGCCGAAATTGTTGATTTGTTCCAATAGTTTTCTCAGTGAATTTTTTTAAGGGTTTTCTACATATAAGATCGTGCCATCTAAGAATGAAGATAATTTTACTTATTCTTTTCAAGTCTGTATGTCTTTAATTTCTTTTAGTTGCCTAATTGCCTTGTGTAGGACCTCCAGTATGGTGTTAAATAGAAGTGGCAAGAGTGTACATCCTTGTCTTGTTCCTGATTTAGGGGGAAAACACTCACCCTTTCCCCATTAAGTATGATGTCATCTGTGGATTTTTTCATAGATTCCTTTATCAGGTTGAGAAAGTTTCCTTCTATTCCTAGTTTGTTGTGTTTTTATCATGGAATGGAACATTAGGCTTTCAATAAAAGAATATTATGGATTTTAATGATATTCCTATCATTGTTGCCATTTACACATAGACTGCTTTTAAGATTTTTTTTTCTTTGGGACATTAGGTAACATGATTCTTTAATCTTATAATAATGAACTTTGAGGGACAGTGCCAAATTCTAGTTTTGTTAAAGATATTGTGTCAAATGCTACTGAAATCATTTGGCCCCTAGTTGGACACTGACAGACATTTTTGATGTATAAACATTTTCATTACAATATTTTCTCCAGTGGACTTTGGCCCATGCTACACCCCAGCAAAGCCTACTCTGGCGTGATTAAACATTTCTGTGAATGTTCTCATCGGTTCCTTATCCTCATGCTTGCTGGGAAATGGGAGCAGGGACAAATTGGGTTAGGTGTTAAGTGCCTTAAATTGATTTAATCTCTGTTCCAGGAAGCTTGGGGACCTTTTCTTACACTGTCCTGCTTGACAGAATTTCTGGAAAGAAGTGAGGGGCCAATATTGTCATTCCTAAAATGCAGATAGACTTGGGTTAAGGAGCTTAGTCACCCTGTCCATCATTTTGTCACAGAGGTCTCATCACTCCAGTTGTAAAGAATAGAAACACTTAAGCTAAAGCTTCCAAAAAAATTGTTTGGGCTGTGTTTAGTCAGTTTGGGTCACTATAACAAATACCATATCCTGGGTAGACTGGGTGGTTTAATAACAGATACTTATTTCTCACAGTTCTAGATGCTGGGAAATGCAAGGTCAATGTGGCAACTGAGTTGGTTCCCAGAGAGGTCCCCCTTTCTAGCTCGCATACTGATGCCTTCTTGCTCTATCTTCACATGGTGCAGAGAGATAGTAGATCATCCCTCTTATGTCTCTTATAAGGGCCCTAATTCCATCATGAAGGCTCCACCCTCATGACATAAATACTTCTGAAAGTCTTCACTTCCACATATCATCACATTAGGGATTAGGGCTTCAACATATGACTTTTGGGAGGACACAAACTGAAAGTTTGAAAAGAAAGAGATCTGTAATTAACACATTATTGCCCTCAAAGATGCTATGTTACGGCTAATCTGTGAGAAAGGTTGGGGAAAGGGGACTCAAGTTCTCCTTTAAATAACTTTAATTCCACTGTTGACATATAAGCATATGAGCACTAGCAAAAGGTCAACAAATATTTGCATAACCTCATGCAGTTTACAGAGCATTTTTATATTGACCCAAATGCCCTCAATATCAAAGCTGTAAAACATCCATTTTATAGTGTACTGGGATGAGCATTTTGAGATGTGGCTTATAGGAAATAATAGAAATTTCCATATTAGAGATTGAGATTAAAGGTTCTGATGTTTGTCCACAACACTTTTAGATTTCTATAATAGCCCTTAAGTATTTTCTAGTTGGGAAGTATGCTTAATGTCCGGACACTTGTCACTGTTGTTGTTTTAATATTTATATAAAGTTTTTACTTACTCCCAGCAAAACAATCAAACTGCCATTTAGGGAAGCTATAGATTTGCCTTCTGAGGATGTAGACCTTGGCCTCTGCCAAGCATCTTTGTGAAAGTTGAAAAGACTAATTTTCCTTCCTATTTTGATTCCCCCTCAAGTCCACCTGCTGTTTATGACTTTTGATGGGAAGAGACTAAGTCTAAAGCAGCTATAACTTCCTTGAATGGCTGTAACATTGGGTAAAAGCCAGCAGCGTTTGGCTTCACATTTGAATCAAACAGATTCAAGGGCTCAGGCAGAAGCGTGAACAAGTTATCAGTTTTTATCTTTTCTGATAATGGTTTTGTCTGGAAAAGCTATTTTTATGAACGAGTTGGCCAGATTTGACAATATATTGTATAGACTGTGGTCACAAATTAGTATTTTCAAATTGAGATGAAATAGTTCCTTCAGGAAATGTACTTTTCTGATCATTTACAGATTTGGACTCTGGAGTTTGCAGGCTTTTCATTCACTCTTTCACACATTCATTCATTTCACTTACTCATTCATAGAAGCATTTACTGAGTGCCTGCTGTTTTCTCAGCCTGTTTCCAATTATTTCTTTGAAAGGTGGCTCATTTGGAAGGCTCCTAAAAAGAATGGCGAGTTGACTGATATTTCTAAGTGCAGTCTGAATTTGTGAAATCTGAAGGTTGTTGGAAAGGGCTTTAGAAATAGGCTCATCGCTCCTGTCATTTCCTCTGCTGAGAACTTGCAGGGAGCATCCTGAAAACTAAGGGCCAGGGCAAATGCCACCTGTGAGGCCTTGCATTTCCTCTCACAAATTCACAGTATATGCCTGGGATGGGCTTCCCACTGGCCTTGTTTGCTTATCCACATGGAGCCTCTTCTTGCCCTTTGGTTTCAGCTTTTGTGTCACGCAGGTCCTTGGCAGTTAACATTGCAGCTTCCCAGGTGACTGAGGATGGAAGGTTTTAGACTTTGTGTGAAAGTCAGCATAGATTAGAGATTTCAGAGACTAGTGAGGGCGATGTTTCCACAGCAGGCATTTTGGCTGTTCTGATGTTCTTTCTTTTGGATGGCAGAGAAGCCAACTTCTTGGTTAAAAGAAAATCCGTGATTTCTCTGAGAAGTTGTACACAGCCAAGAGTTCATGTTATATCACTGTACCTTCCCTGTCCATTAAGTAGGATTTAGCTGTGTCTCCCCATATAAGTCAGGCTAACCAAATTTTCAAAGAAAACATTTAAATGCATTGGACATTCTTTTAATTCAAGTTGGACAACTGCATCCTTGATGTTGCTTCACCATATTTTCTAAATATCATCAAAATGTCAGAATAACTGTAAAAGTGAAAATAAACCTACAATAGCAATGGGGGATAGAGAATAAAGCTGTAGAAGTGAAAACTATTAGAAGACCAAATGAATTTAAGATAATTTGGGAAAATAAAAAGCACTTAGTCTGGTGTTCATAATGAAAGTAGGCAGAGGCAAGGATCTTGCAGCCTAAATGAAACAGGAAGTCAGAGTAGTATGAACAGTGAATAAATAAGAAGGGTATTATACATAAATATATTCGTGGGCATGGAAAGTTTCGGAAGATACACAAGAAACCATCACTCGGATTCTGCAGGCTCTACCCAATCCATGGCCTCCCATCAGTGTTCCCTGAGCATAAGCCCTGTCTCCCCAGGAAGGAGACCCAAGTGTCAGCTACAGGTGACAGGCCCAATGAGGACAGAAGGGAAAAACTAAGGACAAGGATTTGAGCATGTGAAAGGAGAGAGTGCCAGGAGAATCCGTTCTGGATCCTGGGAAGCTCTGAGGAGGAGGGATGATCTGCAAGTGGAAAGAAACCACTGGTACTATAGCTCCTCCAAATTTGTCCCAAATCCTCCACACCCACCCCTACTCCCTAGCCTGAGCACATCTTGCCACACCATTCCCACCTGCAAGCTCAGGGTTCAGGACTGCCCAGGAAGGGTGAGGGCAGGTCCTGAGTTGCTGCCATGGCTGTTTCTGCTCTTTGGACCATGTGGCCTATGGCTTGGTTTTTGTCTCACTCTGTGACTGACTTTGAGTTTTGTTCAGTGTTTAGAGGGTACCTGGTGTCTGACACCAGGGTACAAAGCTTATATACCCAGTAGGGAGATTAAGAAACTGACTTTAGAAGAGACAGACCAAAGCCAACAAAAGGAATCATGAACATGCCAACTCTAATCTTAGTAATGTTGGCTCTCAGTGAAGGCAGATAAAATTTGGTTTTCTTATTTTATCAAATGTTAATACACTACAGAGCTATGGGCCACCCAGATCAATTTGCAAGCCCTCTTAGGTAGCCTAGGCATTCCAGGGCTCATAAGTGCACAGACGATATACACCCAAGTGCCCCTGCATAAGTATAAGGTTACCCAGCATCTCATCACCAGTTGCTCTAGAGCCCACATCTATAAGCATGTATGGCGTGTCATGCTCTGCTCTGAAAGCTTCACATCTGTCCTAATTTCATTGTCACACAACCCTCTGGCCATATTCCCAAGGCCACATAGCTGATGAGGGGTAAAGCAGGGGGTTTGTTTGAACCCAGACAGACTGATGAATCCCGAAAATACTCATGGCTGCTTCATCAGTCCCTGTTGCAGCCCCAGGAGGAAAAGACAGGGTCCTTGGTCTTCCTCACCCAAAGTTCCTCCCTCATGCTCCTGTACCCTCTGCCATCTGTCTTTGCAACCAGAACATAGGACCATCTTGCACTTGAAAGGACAGGGCAATGAGCAAAGCAATTACTGTTCTTTTTCTTTGAAACCCTGGAGAAACCTAATGCTCAGAACTAACAGAGACTTGGTTCTGAAACGACCCTGGGACAGGACATGGATGTGGCATACATTTATTGATTTGTTTGCAATCTACTCTGTGGCTTTTCATCTTGGACAATGAAAGAAAAGTAAATATGAAATTATCATATGTAGGATCTGTAGCCTATAGAGATTTGCTGATTCCTCAGAACACAGCTCCAGAATAGAGTATTGGAGAGAAACTTCCTTAGAAAGAAAATAAAGTTTTTGGTTATGCAAGCTCACTAGCCAAGGACCTTCTTTCTTTCTTTCTTTCTTTCTTTCTTTCTTTCTTTCTTTCTTTCTTTCTTTCTTTCTTTCTTTCTTTCTTTCTTTCTTTCTTTCTTTCTTTCTTCTTTCTTTCTTTCTTTCTTTCTTTCTTTCTTTCTTTCTTTCTTTCTTTCTTTCTTTCTTTCTTTCTTTCTTTCTTTCTTTCTTTCTTTCTTCTTTTTAGAGAGAGTGCACAGTGGGGAGGGAGAGAGAGAATCATAAGCAGGTTCCACACCCAGCACGGAGCCTGATGTGTGGCTCAATCTCAAGACCCTGAGATCATGATCTGAGCTGAAATCAAGAGTCATACACTTAAGTGACTGAGCCACCCAGGGGCCTCTGTTCACAGTATATACTTAACCAAAGATAGGTCCTTATTAAAAGATGAGTAATAATCCAAAAGAAAGCAATAGGGCATGTATGCTAAGATATTATAATGGAGATGTGAAAAAAAAAACCTTAACAAATGAGAGGCAGTTGAAACACACATCACAAGAAATATGCCACAGAGTAGAAGAAAAATATTGAACCAAGTCTTCTCTCTAAAATCAAACAAATTAAAGAAAATATGGAGTTTCTGAAACAGGACCTCAAAAATGAGCTTTACAAATTCAAAGAAAAGATAATAATCAGACAACAGGAAATGACAAGTGAACTGGCAGAGCTCCAGAAAGATAGGTAATATGAAAGAATATAAAAATCAGAGAAATAAAAAGCACAATAAGAGCAACAAAAATGGGAGGCTAGGTATGCTGAACATACAATCAGAATCACTGTATACACATCGACATCAGTGGCTTGAAATAGATCAAGTTGAAATGGAAAAGAGAGCTGAGAAGATCTGGACAGAAAATTATAAATATGGAAAATAGTAGAGATCCAACAGATGCATAACTGATATTTCCAAAATAGAGAACAGAAAAACAAAATAAAAAGTAGTATTAAAATAAAATTATAGGGGTGTCTGGGTGGCTCAGTTGTTAAGTGTCTGCCTTCGGCTCAGGTCATGATCCCAGGGACCTAGGATCGAGCCCTGAATTGGGCTCCTTGCTCCGCAGGAAGCCTGCTTCTTCCTCTCCCACTCCCCCTGCTTGTGTTCCCTCTCCATCTGTCTCTCTCTCTGTCAAATAAATAAATAAATAAAATCTTTAAAAATAATTTAAAAAAATAAAATAAAATTATAACCAGCATAACTAAAATGCATAGCCTGTCTCTGCTGAGAATTTGCAGGGAGACTCCTGAAAACTAAGAGCCAGGGGAAATGCTACCTGGGAGGCTCTGCATTTCCTCTCTTAAATTTTCAGTGTACACCTGCGAAGGGCTTCACACTGCCTATGCTCACTTATCTCCATGAAGCCTCTTATTGCCCTTTGGTTTCAGCTCTTCTGTCATATAAAAATATCAATACCAAGACGTACCCACTAAAGTTACTGTACTTCAAGTGTAAGGAAATAATGCCATAGGTACCCAGGTTACATTCCATTCCCAGTCAAATTAACTGTAGGTGCAAAAGAATCAGGCTGGCATCAGACTTCTACACAACAATAATCTATGCTAGAAGACAGTGAAGGAATGCCTAAGATGTCTTAAGGGGAGGAAAATGAGACAAAAAAATCATACACAGTTAAACTGTCACTGAACATCATGATCACAGAATTTTTTTAGTTTTTATTTTAATTCTAGTTAATATTCAGTGTAATATTAGTTTCAGGTGTACAATACAGTGACTCAACACTTCTGTTCAACACCTGATGCTCATCACAACAAGTGCACTCCTTAGTCCCCATCACCTATTTCACCCATCCCCACCACCCATCTTCTCTCTGGTAACCATCAGTTTGTTCTCTATAGTTAAGTCTGTTTCTTGGTTTGTCACTCTTTTTATCTCCCTTTGCTCATTTGCTTTGTTTCTTAAAGTCCACATATGAATGAAATCATATGGTATTTATCTTTCTCTGACTGACTTATTTTGCTTAGCATTATACTCTCGAGCTCCATCCATGTCATTGCAAATGGCAAGATTTCATTCTTTTTATGGCTGCATAATATTCCATTGTATATATAAACCATCTCTTTATCCATTCATCAGTTGATGGACACTTGGGCTGTTTCCATAATTTGGCTATTGTATATAATGTTGCTATAGGCATAAGGATGCATGTATCCCTTCATGTTCGTATTTTTGTATTCTTTGGGTGAATACCTAGTAGTGCAATTACTAATCATAGAGTAGTTCTAACTTTTCAAGGAACCTCCACACTGTTTTCCAGAGTGGCTGCACCAGTTTGCATTCCTACCAACAGTGCACAAGTGTTCCTTTGTGTTCACATCCTTGCCAACACCTATTGTTTCTTGTGTTGCTGATTTTAGCCATTTTGACAGGTGTGAGGTGATCTCATTGTAGTCGTGATTTGCAATTCCCTGATGATCAGTGATGTTGAGCATCTTTTCATGTGACAGATATTTTAAACATGGAAGAATGCAGGTGTAATAGTTTCCTATTGCAGCTATAACAAATTACCATAAACTCCAAGGCTTAAAACAATATAAATTTATTATCTCATACTTTGTGTATTTCAGAAGGCTAGGTGCACCATAGCTTAGCTGGTTTCTCTGCTTAGAGTCTCACAGGGCTATTGTGATTACATTGGGCCCACCTGGATAATCTAGGTTAATCTCCCTATCTTAATGTCCATTGATTAGTAACCTTAATTCCATCAGCAAAGTTTCTCTTACAATTTGACATAACAAAGTCTTAGGATCCCACGACTGGAGCACAGACAACCTGGGGGGTAGTGGTAGTCATTACTCATCCTATCAGAATAGGTAATAAAATTCCCATAAATCCTCCTTTGTGAAAAATCAACCAATTAAGATACATGTGAAAAAACTTTTACAAAAGGATTGGTGATGAAAATAGAATACATTAAAAAATACAATGTAGGATATATATGGTGACAGACCAGAATATAAAAATAACTATATTGTGGGGTGCCGGTGTGGCTCAGTCAGTTAAGTAACTCTTGGTTTCATCTCAGGTCATGATCTCAGGGTCATGAAATCAAGCCCTGAGTCTGGCTCCGTGCCTAGCAGAGTTGGCTTCGACTCTTTCTCCTTTTGCCCCTCCCCCCACTCTCTCTCTCTCTCTCTCTCTCTCTCACTCTAAAATAAATAAATAAATAAATAAATATTTAAAAAATTAACTATATTGCTTAGGAAAAAGATTGGGAGGTGCTATAAAAAGCACTATCAAAATATCAGAGCTATAACTCACTAGAGGGTTATTTCTTGTTCACATCACTATCTGTTGCCTGTTAAGAGACTCTCTTAAGTGACTCTTCTCCACAAAGTGACTCAGGAATTCACGGCTCTTTCTAATGTGGTTCTGCAGTCTTGGAGTCATTCACTTTCAAGTAAATTCATAGGATGGGGAGAGGAGCAGGGAAGTGAGAGAGCAAGAAGACTCTCATAGGACACGGTAGAGGCCACACTTGGAGGTTGTGTAAATCACTCACATTCTTTTGGTATAACTGGTCACATGGTCCAACTGAACTGCAAGGGAGGTTGGGAAATGTAGACTTTCTGTGTTCCTAGGAAGAAGGAATGAGACAGTGTATATCCACTTTCTGCTACAATAACATTTAATGATATAGGAACGATGATGTTAATATTCTTTCTGATCTAATTCAGCAGGTATAAACTGGGAGAGGAGTTAGGAGAATACTTAAGTGTAATTATTCCCTTTCTTTCATAGTGGCTGCTTAAAAAGCTAATAAAATAAAATTGTTCTTAGTGTATCATTTGTATATATAAAAATGATCACTAGAGATGCTTAAAATATGAACTTAAACAGCTGAAATCAGAAGGTGAAGGCAGATTTGGAGAGGGAAGAAATATTATGTAGTATTTTCTCATCTACCATAGTGCGTAGTCACTAACTTATGTTCTACAGTTGATAATTAAAGAAATCATGATTTAAGTTTATTGTATAAAATCTTCGTTATTAAAGTAGCATTTGGAACTAAAAACTGTATAAACTTCAGAAGGCACAATTGAATCAAAACAGAGAAAAAGCAGATGATATAAGAAAAGACAAACACAAAGGAAATATTCTAAACAAAGCTTTACAGAAAGAGAAATGAAAGTAAAAACTGGCATATCAATAAGTAGAAATGAGACAATTTGTTCATTTCTTCAAGAAAGGCATTTTGCTGAATATGAATATATGTACATGCATATATGTGTGACACCAGAGATGCACTCAAAATAAGATGGAAGAGCAGGGACTGGATACCATCTATCTATATCTATCTATCTATCATCCATCTATCATCTATCTGAGATACACACACACATACCTTATATATAAATACCTTAGACAACAAAAGACAGTGTTCTATGAAATATGAGAAACAAATGAATTAAACTCTATGATTGCCTAGCTTACTGACTTGAGGAAAAAATCAGGCAGACTGTGGCAGACATTCGCATTGTGGAGATAGAGTTGGTAGTCCAGTGAGACCAAAACATCTAGAATTAGCAAGACAGAGTGTTGAGGAACAGGGTTTGCACAGAGAAGATTTCAGAGAACTGCAGAAGATCCTTCTTAGTATTCAGGAAAGAAACGATCAGCATATGCATATAAAGAAACTACCGAAGGCTGGGGGAAGAGTCATCTGAAAATATCTAGGGAAAATCATCTCTGGAGTTCACACAGAGCTAGGAGTAGTTCTTGTTCCCATCAGCCAAACTGGAAAACTTCACAATTCACTGGGGCATTGGATAGAGTACTCAGGGTGGACTTGTTTCATTCATGGGGCAAAATTAGCTATAGAGTAAATACTGCTCTAGTCTTGCCTAAAAGCTTTAAACAAGATCCAAAAGAATTTAACTCTTTCCAAGTAACTTAACTGTGTCCCAGAACAAAGGTTAAGGACATTTAAAGCAATACAAAAGTATTGAGCATCCAAACAACGTAAACTGCTGCTGGGAATGTAAAATGGTATAACAGCTTTGGAAAACAGTTTGAAAGGTCTCTTAAAAAGGTAAAGATACACTTACAATATGAGCCAGCTATTTCACTGCTAGGTATTTATCCAAAAGAGATGAAAATATGTCTATTTAGAGACTTGTATACTAGTATTTATAGCAGCTTTATTTGTAATAAACAAAAAGTGAAAACAACCCAAATATCCATTAACAAATGATGCATGCATAAAATGTGCTATATCCACAGGATGGAATACTACTCAACAATAAAAAGGAATGAAAGGAATGAACTATTGATGCATGCAACAATATGGATATATCTCAAAATAATTATGCTGAATGAAAGTAGCCAGATAAAAAGGAGTTCATACAGTCTGATTTCATTTGTATAAAGTTCTAGAAAATTCCAATTAGTCTTTAGTGAAATAAAACAAAACAGCGAGTGCTTGTTTTTAGGTGGGGAAGATTGGGACAGGAATGAGGGACTACAAAAGATCATGAGAAAGCTTTTGGGCATGGTGGATATATACATTATCTTGATTGTAGTGATGGTTTCACAGGTGTACACATATTTTAAAATTATCAAATTATATATTTTAAATATGTTCAGTTTGTGTATATTATATCTCAATGAAGCTTATAAAAGTGACAATGAAAAATTGAAACTAAAAGAGATGGGTAATGATATATTAGTCAAATGCATATTAAAAAGGAAGGGCCATGATTTTAATATCATAGAACTTTGAATTCAAGACAAAAAGCTCTAAACAAGATGAGGTATGTTTACTTCCCATGAATCCTTTTGCACAAAATAAAATATCATTAGAGTGTAAAGCTAAAGTTATAAGGCATATAGGTCAAAATAAATGCAGTAAATTCTAGGAATCTTGGAACACAGATCTCTCAGTCTATAATTGATCACATAGACAAAGAGGTAAGAATAAAGAAAACCTATATAGTCTCAATTTGTAAGAGGCACAGTAAAAAAACACATTGAACTATATACCTGTAAAAAAAGAATATAGCTTCTTTTCAGGTGGCCGTGGTAAATTTGCAATAACTGAATTTCAAAAAAAAAAAACTCAATAAACTCAGAACAATAAAAAAATACAGATCATATTCTCTAACTAGAGAATGATAAAACTAAAAATTAACAAAACAAGAATGTCTAAGTCCTTTGCCCATTTTAAAATCAGATTATTATTACTATTGAGTTGTAGGAATTCCTTATATATTATAGCATCTTATCAGATATAGGACGTGTAAGTATTTTCTCCCATTCCGTAGTTTGCCTTTTAATTTTGTTGATTGTTTCTTTCACTGTTTGGTTTTTAGTTTGATGCAATCCCATTTGTCTATTTTCACTTTTGTTGCCTATGCTTTTGATATCATATCCAAGAAATTATCACCAAGATCAATGTCAAGATGTCCCTCCGTGTTTTCTTCTGGGAGTTTTACAGTTTTAGGGCTTATGTTTGCGTCTACAATCCATTTTGAGTTTATTTTTGTGTATGGTATAAGATAAAGGTACAATTTCTTTCTTTTGCCTGTAGATATCCAGTTTTCCCAACACCATTTATGTGAATAACCATTTCTCAAAAGAAGACATACAAATAACCAACAGGTACTCAACATCACTTATCACTGAAGCAAATATAAATCAAAACCACAATGAGATATAACTGCACACTGGATAAGGACAGCAATTATCAAAAAAAAAAAATAAGACACAAAAGACAAGTGCTGGCAAGAGAAAAGGGTACCCTTGTGCACTGATGGTGGGAATGTAAATTGGTATAGCCACTATGGAAAACAGCATGGAGGTTTCTCAAAAAATTTAAAAAAATTAAAAAAAAAAGTAGAACTACCATGTGATGCAGCAATCTCACTTTTGGGTCTATATATCTAAAAGAACTAAAATCAGGATCTTGAGGGGTGCCTGAGCAGCATAGTCAGTTAAGCATCCAACTCTTGGTTTTGGCTCAAGTCGTGATCTCACAGTCATGAGATCCAGCCCCAGGCTGGGCTCTGTGCTCAACACAGTCTGCTTAAGATTCTTTCTCTCACCCCTTCCTACAGCTCTCTCTCTCAAATAAATAAATAAGTATTTAAAAAAAAAACAGAAGAAAATCAGGATCTTGAGGAGATACCTGCATTCCCATGTTCTTTGCAGCATTATTCACAATAACCAAGATGTGGAAACTTACACCAAATATGTCAATTATATCTCAAATATAATATTGCAAATATTGCGTGATTCCACTTATACAAGGTATCTAAAATAATCAAACTCCTAGAATCAGAGAGTGGAATCATGGTTTCCAGGGGCTGTGGGGGAGGGGAAATGGGGAGTGTTTTAATGGGATAAAGTTTTAGTTATGCAAGATGAGTGAGTTCTAGAGATCTGCTGTACAACATAGTGCCTATAGTTAACAATACTATATTGTATACTTAAAAATTTGTTAATAGATCTCATGTTAAGAGAGCTAACAAATAAATAATAAAAAATAAAAAATAATGCAGAGAATATTCAATTGGATTATCAGAAATATATTTCATAGAACATAATATTATACAGCAGTGGAAACACTGCTATATACAAGGATGTGGATGAGCCTCAAAAGCATAATGCTGAATAAAAGAAACCAGAGAGAGAAAAGCAGGCACATATATGGTGTTAGGGCTCATGACTGTAGTTACAATTGGGAAGGAGATATAGTGATTGGGAAAGAACACTTCTATGGACTTGTGGGATACGGATAATGTTGCATTTCTTGATCTGATATTGGTTAATGAGTGTATTTGCTTTGTGAAAATTCATCAAAATGTATGAGTCTAATTTTTCTGTATATGTAATACTTTTTTATTAAGATTTATTGAAATTAAAAAACCTTCTTAAAGATCTTGGATGAAAGGGGAAAAACCAACATCTTATAGTATCTGGAAACTAACAATAATAACATCACTCATAAAATTAGGAACTAAATGATGAAACAGCTATAGATATCAAGGAAATCATAATAATAATACTTAAGTCAAAAAATTTAAAAAACACGTTCTGAATTGAATATGCAAAACCATTTTCATTAAAAGTTTTTGAACATCTAAAAAGATAATAGTATTAAGGTCAAATCTTAGAAAACACAATTGAAAACCTGAATGCAATGGATAGTTTGGAGAAAATATACATTAATAAAATTAAACCCAGAAGACATAGGCAATCTAAACAGAAAAATTACCATGGAAAAAGAGTTGAGTTAGAATTCACCTAAAAAAAAGTTGAGCTAGAACTCACCTAAAGAGCCTAAGAGCTTTCACGAATGAATTCCATCAAACCTTAATTTTTTAAAATTTATTTTAAAGATTTTATTTTTAAGTAATCTCTGAATTCAACATGGGGCTTGAATTTACAACTGAGATCAAGAGTTGCACGCTTCACTTACTGAGCCAGCCAGACGTCCCTCCATGAAACCTTTAAAAAAGAGTTAACTCCAAAGTTATTCACACTGGCCCAGAGCATACAACATTATTTTTGAAAGTCTGACCACTAAAGTATCTCATTCAAGAGCACCTGAGATATTCAAAATTGCTTTTCTAACTCAGACATGTTGAATTATAGCCTCTGAAATTGAGGTCTGGGAATCTGTATTCTTATCAAGCTTCCAAAGTGATTCATATGTATATAAAAGTCTGAGAACCACTTGCATAGACTGAGAAAGAGAGTTTTCAATGTCTTACTAAACCAGAACATAACCAATACCAAAACCTGCCAACGATGTTATAAAATAAAAAAGCCCACATATCAATCTTATTCATGAATATTGATGCCAATATCCTAAATAAAAATTTAGCTTATAGAACCCTATGACACAGGGAGGGGGAAAAACCCTATTCCAACCAGTCCCAGAATTGAGCTGGATATCTACCAGACCACTCTGAACACCAACAAAATCAGCCTGAGATGTAAGAAGATAGATCTGGATCTCTACAAACAGAATATCGCGGGCAGTTGGTTTTGAGGTATGAACCAGGGAGATGTGATTTCACGGGCAGGTATCGGAGGATAAACGGTAGGGGGAGGGAGCCGAGCGGTGGGGATCCTACACTGCCGGTGAGTGACAGCATTCCGTGCTGGGGAGAGGGCACAGACTCGCAGACCTATAGTGATGGGGAAAGGACTTTAGGGCAGCTGCCCTGTTGGAAAGCGGAGGGGAGGGGCCATGCGTGTGAACTGGTGGCAGCTGGCAGTTTTAGAAGCACAAAGGGCAGAGACGAGTCCCCACCTGGAGACGAGGACTGGGAGCCCCGCTGAGGGGCGCACAACTCAGGACGCTGCAGTTTATAACAGCACAGACAGAAACGGAGACAGTGTGGCCTGGAGAGCTCACTGAAGAACAGACTGCGATTCCTCTGCTCTGAGGCAGAGGGTTAGAAATGGTATCTTCTGCTCAGACACTCAGAAGAGACAGGGAAAGCCACAGGGAAAGCCGCCAGAGAACAAAAGCCCCCCAAAACCGGTTTTTGCTGAGCCCATCCCCCACCACAGGGTGCAAGGCAACTCTGCCCAAACAGGGTTGCCTGAGTAACAGCACGGAAGGCCCCTCCCCCAGAAGACAGGCTGGGAAAACAAGAGGCCAGCAACCCTAAGGTCCCTAGAAAACAGGTGCATCTTGCTTGGGTTGTGGCCAATAATTTGGACTCTATACATTCCCTCAACCACCCCCTCAACAGAATGACTAGGAGGAGAAACCCCCAAAATAAAAAAGACTCAGAGATTATGATTTATGCCACAGATTAACAAATGGGTTCAGATATAACCAAGACATCGGAGATGGAATTCAGGCTAGCAATTGTGAAGACAATAGCTAGAATGGAGAAATCAATTAATGGCAACATAGAGTCTCTAAGGGCAGAAATGAAAGCTGAATTGGCAGAACTTAAAAATGTTATCAATGAGATCCAATTTAATCTAGATAATCTAACAGCTAGGGTAACTGAGGCAGAAAAACAAATTAGTGACCTGGAAGACCATTTAATAGATAAAAAGGGAAAAGAGGAGGCCAGGGAAAAACAACTCAGAATCCATGAAAATAGAATCAGAGAAATAAATGACACCATGACATGTTCCAATGTCAGAATTATTGGAATCCTTGAGGGGGTGGAGAGAGAGAGAGGACTAGAAGATATATTTGAGCAAATCATAGCTGAGAACTTCCCTAATCTGGGGAATGAAACAAACATTCATGTCCTAGAGGCAGAGAAGACCCCTCCCAAGATCAAGGAAAACAGGCCAACACCCTGGCATATAATAGTAAAACTCGCAAATCTTAGAACCAAGGAAACCATCTTAAGGGTAGTTAGGGGGAAAAGATTCCTTACGTACAGAGGGAGGAATATCAGAATAACATCAGACCTATCCACAGAGACCTGGCAAGCCAGAAAGGCCTGGCAAGACATATTCAGGGTTCTAAATGAGGAGAACATGCAGCCAAGAATACTTTATCCTGCAAGGCTTTCATTTAGAATGGATGGAGAGATGCAGAGCTTCCAAGACTGGCAGAAGCTGAAAGAATATGTGACCACTAAGCCGGCCTTGCAAGAAATATTAAGGGGGTTTCTATAAAAGGAGAAAGACCCCAAGAGTGATATACAACAGAAATATACAGGGACAATCTATAAAAACAAGGTCTTCACAGGCAACATGATGACAATAAATTCATATCTTTCAATAATCACTCTTAACGTGAATGGCCTAAACGCTCCCATAAAATGGCACAAGATTGCAGATTGGATAAAAAGACAGGACCCATCCATATGCTGTCTACAAAAGACTCATTTTGAACCTAAAGATACATCCAGACTGAAAGTGAAGGGATGGAGATCCATCTTCCATGCCAGCGGACCTCAAAAGAAAGCTGGGGTAGCAATTCTTATATTAGACAAATTAGATTTTAAACTAAAGACTGTAGTTAGAGACACATAAGGACACTATATCATTCTTAAAGGGTCTATCCAACAAGAAGATCTAACAATTGTAAATATCTATGCCCCCAACATGGGAGCAGCCATCTACATAAGCCAACTGTTAACCAAAATAAAGAGTCATATTGATAACAATACATTGATTGTAGGAGACCTCAATACTCCACTCTCAGCAATGGACAGATCATCTAAGCAGAAAATCAACAAAGAAACATGAGCTTTGAATGGCACACTGGACCAGATGGACCTCATAGATATATACAGTACATTCCACCCTAAAACAACAGAATACCCATTCTTCTCGAGCACACATGGAGCTTTCTCCAGAATAGACCACATACTGGGTCACAAATCAGGTCTCAGCTGATACCAAAAGATTGAGATTATTCCCTGCATGTTTTCAGACCATAACTGGAACTCAATCACAAGAAAAAATTTGGCAGAAATTCAAACACTTGGAAGCTAAAGACCACTCTGTTCAAGAATGTTTGGGTCAACCAGGAAATCAAGGAAGAACTTAAACAGCTCATGGAAACCAATAAGAATGAAAGTACATGGGTCTAAAACCTATAGGATACTGCAAAGGTGGTTCTAAAGGGGAAATACACAGGCATCCAAACCTCACTCAAAAAAATAGAAAAATCCCGAATTCACACCAACTAACTCTACACCTTAAATAACTAGAGAAAAAGCAACAAACAATGCCTAAGCCACACATTAGAAGAGAAATAATTAAGATTAGAGCAAAGATCAATGAATCAGAAACCAGAAATAGAGTGGATCAGATCAACGAAACTAGAAGCTGGTTCTTTGGAAGAATTAATAAGATCGATAAACCACTGGCCAGACTTATCCAAAAGAAAAGAGAAAGCACTCAAATTAATAAAATTATGAATGAAAGGGAATGCAGATTTTCTAGATCACAGCAAACACCAAGGAAATAGAAACAATTATTAGAAATTATTATCAACAACTATATGCCAATAAACTGAGCAATCTGGATGAAATGGATGCCTTCCTGGAAACCTATAAACTCCCAAGACTGAAACAGGAAGAAAGTGACAACCTGAATAGGCCAAGAACCAGTAATGAGGTTGAGGCAGTGATCAAAAACCTCCCAAAAAACAAGACTCCAGGGCCTGATGGATTCCCTGGGGAATTCTACCAAACATTCAAAGAAGAAATAGCACCCATTCTCCTGAAGCTGTTTCAAAAAATAGAAACAGAAGGAAAGCTTCCAGACTCATTCTGTGAGGCCAGCATTACCTTAATCCCCAAACCAAGCAAAGACCCCATCAAAAAGGAGAATTTCAGACTGATATCCCTGATGAATATGGATTCCAAAATCCTCAACAAAATCCAACAATACATTAAAAGGATCATCCACCTCGACCAAGGGGGATTTATCCCTGGGATGCAAGAGTGGTTCAACATTTGCAAATTAATCAATGTGATAGAACACATTAATAAAAGGTGAGAGAAGAACCATATGGTTCATTCAATTGATGCAGAAAAAGCATTTGACAAAATACAGCATCCTTTCCTGATTAAAACTCTTCAGAGTATAGGGATAGAGGGAACATTTCTCAAGTTCATAAAATCCATCTATGTAAAACCCACAGCGAATATCATCCTCAATGGAGAAAAGCTGAGAGCCTTTCCCTTAAGATCAGGAACACATCAACAATGTCCACTCTTGCCACTATTTTTCAACATAGTACTAGAAGTCCTAGCAACAGGAATCAGACAACAACAACAACAAAAAGTATTCAAATTGGCAAAGAAGAAGTCAAATTCTCTCTTTTCGCAGAAGACATGATACTTTTTGTGGAAAATCCAAAAGACTCCACCCCCAAATTACTAGAACTCATACACCAATTCAGTAATGTGGCAGGATACAAAATCAATGCACAGAAATCAGTTGCTTTCTTATACACTAACAATGCAACTGTAGAAAGAGAAATTAGATAAATGATTCCATTTACAATAGCACCAAAAACCATAAGATACCTCAGAATAAACCTAGCCAAAGAGTTAAAGGATCTATACTCTAGGAACTACAGAGCACTCATGAAAGAAATTGAAGAAGACACAAAAAGATGGAAAAACATTCCATACTCATGGATTGGAAGAATAAACATTGTTAAAATGTCTAAACTACCCAGAGCAATCTATACCTTCATTGCCACCCTGATCAAAATTCCAATGAGATTTTTCAAAGTGTTGGAACAAACAATCCTAAAATTTGTATGGAATCAGAAAAGACCACGAATTGTCAAGGAAATGTTGAAAAAGAAAAACAAAACTGGGAGCATCACATTACCCAATTGCAAGCTATATTACAAAGCAGTGATCACCAAGACAGTATGGTACTTGCACAAAAACAGACATATAGACTAATGGAACAGAATAGAGAGCCCAGATATGGACCTCAACTCTATGGTCAAGTAATCTTTGACAAAGCAGGAAAAAATATGCAATGGAAAAAAACAGTCTCTTCAATAAATGGTGCTGGGAAAATTGGACAGCCACATGCAGAAGAATGAAACTCGACCATTCTCTAACACCATACACAAAGGTAAACTCAAAGTGGATGAAAGACCTCAATGTGAGACAGGCATCCATCAAAATCCTAGAGGAGAACATAGGCAGTAACCTCTTTGACATCGCCCACAGCAACTTCTTTCAAGATACATCTCCAAAGCCTAGTGAAACAAAAGCAAAAATGAACTTTTGGGACTTCATCAAGATAAAAAGCTTCTGCACAGCAAAGGAAACAGTCAACAAAACAAAGAGGCAACCCACAGAATGGGAGAAGATATTTGCAAATGACACACAGATAAAGGGCTGGTATCCAAGATATATAAAGAACTTCTCAAACTCAACACCCAAAAAACAAATAATGAAGTCAAAAAATGGCAGAAGACATGAACAGACACTTTTCCGAACAAGAATCCAAATGGCTAACAGACACATGAAAAAATGTTCATCATCATTAGCCATCAGGGAAATTCAAATCAAAACCACATTGAGATACCACCTTACACCAGTTAGAATGGCAAAAATTGACAAGGCAAGAAACAACAAATGTTGGAGAGGATGTGGAGAAAGGGGAAACCTCTTACACTGTTGGTGGGAATGCAAGTTGGTACAGCCACTTTGGAAAACAGTGTGGAGGTTCCTCAAAAATTTAAAAATAGAGCTACCCCATGACCCAGCAATTGTGCTCCTGAGAATTTACCCAGAAGACACAGATGTAGTGATAAAAAGGGCCATATGTACCCCAATGTTCATAGCAGCAATGTTTGCAATAGCCAAACTGTGGAAAGAGCCGAAATGTCCTTCAACAGATGAATGGATAAAGATGATGTGGTCTATATATACAATGGAATATTACTCAGTCATTGAAAAGGATGAATACCCAACTTTCCCATCAAAATGGATGGGACTGGAGGAGATTATGCTAAGTGAAGTAAGTCAAGCAGAGAAAGTCAATTATCATATGGTTTCACTTATTTGTGGAACATAAGTAATAGCATGGAGGACATTAGGAGAAGGAAGGGAAAAATGAAAGGGGGCAAATCGGAGGGAGAGATGAACCATGAGAGACTACAGATTCTGAGAAACAAACTGAGGGTTTTAGAGGGGAGGGGGATGGGGGGATGGGTTAGCCTGGTGATGGGTAGTTAGGAGCGCACGTACTGCATGGAGCACTGGGTGTTATACGAAAACAATGAATCGTGGATCACTACATCAAAAACTAATGATGCATTGTATGGTGACTAACATAACATAATAAATAAAATTTAAAAAAAGAAACAGCCCCCCCAAAAAAGGAAAGAGAAAGAACCCTAGGACCCAGCAATTGCACTCCTGGGTATTTACCCCAAAGATACAAATGTAGTGATCCAAAGGGGCACCTGCACTCCAATGTTTATAGCAGCAATGTCTACAATAGCTAAAGTATGGAAAGAGTCTAGATGTCCATCAAAAGATGAATGGATAAAGAAGATGTGAGATATATATATACATATATATATATATATATGTATATATATATTTGTTCTTTGGGTTTGATAAGTTCTTTATAGATTTTGGATACTCGCCCTTTATCTGATATGTCATTTGCAAATATCTTCTCCCATTCTGTCAGTTGTCTTTCGTTGACTGTTTCCTCTGTTTTGCAAAAGCTTTTTATCTTGATGAAGTCCCAATAGTTCATTTTTGCCCTTGCTTCCCTTGCCTTTGGAGCTGTGTCTAGGAGGTCCAAGAGATTGCTGCCTGTGTTCTCCTCAAGGATTTTGATGGATTCCTGTCTCACATTTAGGTCTTTCAACGATTTTGAGTCTATTTTTGTGTGTGGTGTAAGGAAATGTTCCAGGTTCATTCTTCTGCATGTGGCTGTCCAATTTTCCCAACACGGCTTGTTGAAGAGACTGTCTTTTTTCCATTGGACATTCTTTCCTGCTTTGTCGAAGATGAGTTGACCATAGAGTTGAGAGTCCATTTCTGGGCTCTCTATTCTATTCCATTGATCTATGTGTCTGTTTTTGTGCCAGTACCATACTCTCTTGATGATGACAGCTTTGTAATAGAGCTTGAAGTCTGGAATTGTGATGCCACCAGCTTTGCTTTTCTTTTTCAACATTCCTCTGGCTATTCGGGGTCTTTTCTGGTTCCACACAAATTTTAGGATTATTTGTTCCATTTCTTTGAAAAAAGTGGATGGTATTTTGATAGGGATTGCATTGAATGTGTAGATTGCTCTAGGTAACATCTTCACAATATTTGTTCTTCCAATCCATGAGCATGGAACGTTTTTCCATTTCTTTGTGTCTTCTTCAATTTCTTTCATGAGTATTCTGTAGTTTTCTGAAGAGATTCTTTGCCTCTTTGGTTAGATTTATTCCTAGGTATCTTATAGTTTTGGGTGCAATTGTAAATGGGATCGACTCCTTCATTTCTCTTTCTTCTGTCTTGTTGTTGGTGTATAGAAATGCCATTGATTTCTGAGCATTGATTTTATATCCTGCCACTTTACTGAATTCCTGTATGAGTTCTAGCAGTTTTGGGGTGGAGTCTTTTGGGTTTTCCACATAAAGTATCATATCATCTGCAAAGAGTGAGAGTTTGACTTTTTCTTTGCTGATTTGGATGCCTTTTATTTCTTTTTGTCATCTGATTTCTGAGGCTAGGACTTCTAGTACTATATTGAATAGCAGTGGTGATAGTGGACATCCCTGCCGTGTCCCTGACCTTAGGGGAAAAGCTCTGTTTTTCCCCACAATGAGAGACTCCTAATCTCAGGAAACAAACTGAGGGTTGCTGGATTGGAAGGGGTTGGAAGGGATGGGGTGGCTGGGTGTTGGACGTTGGGAAGGGTATGTGCTATGGTGAGCACTGTGAATTGTGTAAGACTGATGAATCACAGACCTGTACCCCTGAAACAAATACATCATATGTTAATTTAAAAAGCTGGCTTATGGAATAAAGCAAGAACAAGTGGAGCTCATTCCCAGAATGCAATGGTGGTTCAGTATTAGAGAATCTATTAATATAATTCATAATATTAGCCGAATGAAGTCCAAATTCTTTGATATTCTAACCATGTCCTCCATGATATACTTTGATTATTTCTCTAAACATAGCTTTTACCACTCAGTGTGTCATAGTTTGAGCTCCAGCAATAACAAATGGCTTTATCACTTCTATCTCACACACACCATATGGTTTTTCACTAAAATGTATTCTCTCATGTTGTTTCCCCTGCTCCCATCCACACTCATTTTTTTTTTACAAATTGTTATTTTATTTTTTATGATTGACATAAAAAGCTGTACATATTTAATTTATACAACTTGATGAGTTTGGGGATAAGTATATACTCATGAAACTTTCACTACTATTAAGGCATATAGACATATCTATCATGTCCTGAATTTTTCTCTTACTCAATTATTATTGTAATTATTATTGCTATTATTTTTTTGTGTGTTTGTGTTGAAAACACTTAACACAAGATCTACTCTCTTAGCAAATTTTAAATATGCAATATTGTATTGTTAGCTAGCGTGCTCTACAGTAGCTCTCCAAAACTTATCTTGCATAACTGAAATGTTATGCCACTTATTTATTACCACCCCATTTCCCTCTCCACTCAGCTTCTGGCAACTAATATTCTACTCTCTGCTTCTATAAGTTTGACTATTTTAGATTTCTTAGGTACGTGAAATAATACAATATTTGTCTTTCTGTGTCTAGCCTATTTCACTTAGCATAATGTCCTCCAGATCCATCTGTGTTGTCACAAATGGCAGAATTTCTTTCCTTTTTAAGGCTGAATAATATTTCACTATACAATATACATTTTCTTTATCCATTCACCAGCAGATGGATATTTAGATTGTTTTCATATCTTTGCTTTTTTTTAACATTTATTTTATTTTATTTTTAAGGTAGGTTCCACACCCAACATGGGGGGCTTGAACACACAGCCCTGAGATCAAGAGTCGCATATGCTACCAACTGAGCCAGTCAGGCACTCCACTACATGCATTCTTTAAGATAAGTTTCAGTTTAGGCACCACCAACTCAAACATGGCTTTCCTAATTCTACATGAGGTATCTTTTTGCCCTGTTTCTTAGAATATTCTATGCATATCTCTAACATTATATATGTATATATTGCATGGCATTATAATGATATATTTATGTGAAGGTCTCCTCAAAGAAACTGAGTGATCCTTAAGGAAACCAATATTCTCCAAGATCCGTTGCACAATTAACTTGAATATTGAATGAATGAATGTCAGTGGAATGCAAATTCATTCCACGTGGAACTAAGTGCAAGTTCAGGATAAATTTTTCATTTCCTACCTGGTTGTTAATATGATAATATAATTAGCAATACTTTTTTAAGGCCAACCATTCTTGACTTATTGGGATCAGTTCAGGTTGGTCATTGTGTATTAGTATTTTCATGTATTGTTTGACTCAATTAACTCTTTTTTTTTTAAATTTAAAACACTACATCAAAAACTAATGATGTACTGTATGGTGACTAACATAACATAAAAAAATAAATAAAAAATAATTTAAATTTATGTCAGTGAGAATGGCTTATTATTTTCCCTTTTCATATTGTCTTTTTCTGGTTTAGATAGCAAGATTGTAATAACTTCACAGAATGAGTCAGGGAGTATTCACTATTTTATTTTCTGTAAAGTATTATTTAAGGTGGGCATAATCTGATCCTTGATATTTTGGTAGAAAACACGAGCAAAAAATTAGGGTGTGGCATTTTCTTTGTGGGAAGTGCCTCAATCCATGCTTAAGTTTTATTGTTATTGGACTATTAGGACTGTATATCTCTAACATGTTTTGGTAATCAATATGTGACTAGAATTTTGTCCATTTGTCTAAGTTTTCATTTTTTGGCATGAAATTGTTCGTAGTATTATCTTATTATACTTTTAATCTGTGCCATATCTGTAGTGATGACTGACTTTCCAATTATAGAATTATACTTTTTGCTTTCTATCTTTTGTTTGGATAAATTTTACCAAAGGATTGCCAATTTCATTAATCTTTCCAAAGAACCAATCTTTGGTTTTGTATATTCTCTCTTTTTATCTCTGTTTTCTATTTCATTTATTATTGTGCTTATCCTTGTTACCTGCTTCCTTTATTATATTTTTCTTTTGTTGCTTATCCAAATTTCTTTTTTTAAAAAAAGATTTATTTATTTATTTGAGAGACAGAGAGAGTGAGCAGAGGGAGGGGCGGGGGGAAAGGCAGGGGAAGGGTAGAGGAAGAGGGAGACAAAGAGACTCCCCACTAAGCAGGGACCCTGACATGGGGCTTGATTCCAGGACCCTGAGATCATGACCTGAACTGAAATCAAGAGTCAGATGCTTAACCGACTGAGCTACCCAGGCGCCCCTTTATCCCAATTTCTTAAGTTAGATGTTTAGGATATTAATTCTGAGGTAGTTTAAGTAAATTAATTAATCTAATTAATTGATCTAATTTTTGAATAAAAACATATAAGCCAATCTCTTTCCTTCTGAGTACCAGTTCATCTGCAGCTAACAAATATTACATGAAGCATTTAATTATTACTTAGTTCTAAGTATTTTTAAACTTCCATTTTTATTTTTCTTTAATCTATGACTTAGAAACTTGTTTTGAAATTTCCAAATGTAAGGGAATTAAGCAACTTTTTCTAGGTTATTGGCATCTAACGTCATTGTGTTTTAGTCAAGTAGCAATTATCTGAAATTTAACTTTCTTTACTCCTTAGTATAATCAATATTTGTAAATGTTCTATGTAGGTATGAGAATAATTGATATTTGCTAATTATTGGGTGTAGAACTAAATTTGTGCCCATTAAATTAAGCTTGCTAATTGCATTTTACAAATCATTAATTATTATTTTTAATCTGAATTATCTGTAATAATCAATTATCTCAATAATCAAGAAAAGTGATGCTGAAATCTCACCAGTATGATGTCAGGATCGTTCATTTGTCCTATATAATGATCAGTTTTTGCTTTATACATTTGTAGTTAAATTTATTAGTTTTATAAAAGCTCAGCACTGTTTACTGTGCTGGTAGACTAAGTATTATATTATGCAGTAAACTTCTCTTTCACTAGTGATTTTTTTTCTTAAATACTTAGTTGCTTAATAGTAACGTAGATACGTTTCTTGGTTAGTATTTGCCTGGTATATCTTTTCCCACCATTTTACTTTCAAAGTATCCATGCCCTTATGGTTTAGGTATATGAATTGCTTTTTTGTTTGTTTGTTTTTAAAGATTTATTTATTTATTTATTTGAGATAGAGAGAGAGATAGAGAGAGCAGGAGCAGGGGTGGAGAGGGGCAGAGGCAGAGGGAGAAACAGGCTCCTTGCTGAGCAGGGAGCCCCACACAGGGCTCCATCCCAGGACCCCGGGATCATGACCTGAGTTGAAGGCAGATGCTTAACTGACTGAGCCACCCAGGTGCTCTTAGGTATATGACTTGTATGTGGCAGCACGGATATGGGGTTTCTTGTCTTCATATATGATACGAAAAATTCTTTCATTGACAATTTGGTCCATGTATATTTTTTTGTTCTTATTGATATATTTGAAAATGTTTACATAATCAGATATTTTTGGCTTCAGTTTAACTTTTCACATTTTCTTTTTCTCTATTGCAATGTGTTTACTTATTGAACGCTTCTCTGTGTTTATTTTTTCCCTTATCGTATTTCTATTTTATCCAGTTGTTTGGAAGTTGTAAGTTTATTACCATCATTTTAACCATTATCTTTATATTTTTCCACACTTATTTACCTTAACAAAACCTGACATTAAAAAATCTTAATTCTTCTCTTAAACAATACATTTTAACTTTGATTATTTAGTCTCCAACTTACTCTTTTTGACCGATATTTTATTTCTGACCTTTTTTAACTCCATAGAGTAATAGTACATATTATCATTTATGAAGACAATGATTGTATGTATTTGCACATATGATTACCATTTTATTTGCTTACCATTATTCTTGCACCACAAATGTTACTTCTAGAATAATTCTTATTCTTCCTGAAATATATCCTTTAGAAGCTCCGTTGCATCCTTTTAGCGGTAACTCTTTTTTAAAAAGCACTGGGTGTTATACACAACTAATGAATCATTGAACACTACATCAAAACTAATGATGTACTATATGTTGGTTAATTGAATTAAGATAAATTTAAAAAAAGGAAAAAAAACATCAATATATATGCATTAAAAACAACATCCATTACACACAAAAAAAGTGATATTAGAAATATAAATCAGGGGGCACATGGGTGGCTCAATCGGTTGGGCATCTGCCTTCACCTCAGGTCGTGATCCTGGGGTCCTGGGATGAGGCCGTGTGGTGGGCTCCCTGCTCAACAAGGAGTCTGCTTCTCCCTCTCCCTCTGCACCTCTCCATGCTCTCTTTCAAATAAATAAATAAAATCTTGTGTGTGTCTGTGCGTGTGTGTGTATGTGTGTGTATATATATATATATATATATACACACATATATATTTATATATGTGTATATATGTATATATATGTATATATATATTTATATATATGTATATATCAGGATACATCACTGCTAGGCTTATATCAAGACAGTGGATTCTCACTGAACTGTGGAAAAAATACTGAAGTAAAATCATGGTAAGAGGGTATGTGTGTAAGGAGAGAAGGACTCCTGACTCATCTGTTCTGGATATCCATCTTTGGTGGTGATATGATTGTTCATGATGCCAGATGGTGTCAATGAGTCCCCTTCAGAAAGTTGATCTTGAATTTATGAGGACTAGATTGCACAAAGATCTGCACACTGTCTCACTGGGTTCTTCTTTGGAATGGAGAATCAGGGGCTGAGGTTGTGCCCACCTCAGGAGCCAGAACAAAACCTAGTGGACCTGGCAGGAAGTCAAATTTGCCTGCTGGGCCAATTTTACTCAGCAGCCAAGTTGACTGAGAGATGAGCTGGCAGCCAATGAGCTCCAGTTCATGTAGGTGGAGCTACAGGTGTCTGTCTTTCTCTGTGGTGGAGGCAAGTGGAGAAAGAGCTGTGGCTAAGCAGGGCTTCCTAGGGGACTCCACTGGACCTCTCCAGGAGTAGAGCACTGATGAAGCCTGTGGCAAGCTGGCCTGAGTGGGTTCTGGCCATTGGCAAAAGGGGTGGGCTCTGACTGAATCGTTCATTTTTCTCTCCAAAGAGTTTTCTCTTCCTGCCACTGGCATGTAAGTGGCAGTGACTCGGCACTGTCTAATTACCTCTGCCCCGGGTGAACCCACATCCCAAGGGACGAGGGCTCAGGGACCCACCCCCCACCCCCAGGTCAGGAAAGGTCATTTGTTGGCACCATTCAAAGGAAGATGAGGCCATTTTAATAGGGTACTCTCATCTCTAGGCGAGTGTGGAGACTCTGTGACAGAAAGAAAAATAATTGCATTTTCTCCTAAAGCCGCCGGAAATAATTTCTACTTTAATGGTGAAAACAGGACTCTTTGCGTCTCTGGACGTTTTACATTGCAGACTGTAATGAGTGAGAAAATGTCTTCCTTTAATAGCTAATCCTCTGAAGCTTCGTGCCTGGCAAGGTAAGTTGATGTGGCAAATTATCGTTGTCGAAGAGAGATTGAGCCAGGGAGAGCATCCGTGCTTTGTCCACTGCATCACTTAGCTCTTGTTAGTGTAGCTGGAACATTGGCCCTTGTTTGTAACAGGACATTTTTTGAAAGAGTGGTGGTCACCAGGCACAGCCCCAGCCAGATGCAGGAAGAGAGGGGAGACATCATGCCCCCATATCTCCCAGTTGCACCAGATTCTTTCACCTGAATCCACCAGTGTCACCTCTATTAGCAGTCATGCTATCTTCCTCCCTCCCCTTTTGTCCCTTCACCTCGCTCCTTCCTGCCCCCAGGAACTCTCAAGACCCTCATAGATCTGGGATTAGTCTTTGTCCTGTAGTGAGCATGATCCTAGGGGTTTTCTCTCATGAGCAGGGTTTTGCTAGGGGGAGATGGACTAAATGTGAGTGGGCAGGGAGAGATGGCAGAGGTAAATGGGTACTCAGTCCACCTGCCCAGAGTCATGATGTTCCCTGGGACCGGTTCTGAGCACTTGCATCCTCTTACCTTTGCCCCCTTTTGCAGCTCTTTCTCTCTAGGGGGCTTGTTTTCCCTTTGTGGGTATATTTTTCCAGCACAGCCGGGTAAAGTTGGGGTGCCCTTTGAGCTAAAATGCCTTCATGATTCTTCTTTCTTTTATGAGTGTGAAGCCACCCTTAACCTTCTCTTCGGCTCACATTCCATACATGTGAGGGGATGTCCATACTTATAATGAAACTTCTATGACTTTTTGGATGTCCCTTTACTTGGAAAGTCCTATTGCACAAACAATTCTGAACCTCCTTCATTTCAGATATTTAACCCTTTGATAAGTTTAGATTCATACATATGCTACCATATTTCCAACAGTTTTTAATAGAATCATGCGTTCTGTCTTTCTCTCCACTAATGACTTCTTACGGAGTTAGCTGCAATTTAGTGTCCTCAGTGGTTAACGTGAACTATTTTTTAACAAAGACATATTTGAGCTCATGTTTTTAATTTTCTTCCAAAGTTACGAATGAAAATGAATTTCTAAATACTATTTTGTTTTTAGTCCTAAAATTATTAAAGTCATTTAAAATGATTCTTAGGAAGGACTCCCAAGGTCATCTCATGAAACTTTTATTTACTTTTACAGAAATTAAAACTTATAATTTACGTATTTCAGGACTTCACAATAATTTATTGGAAGAGCATGCCCATTGCTCAGTGAAGACAAGCAATTGACTTTGTACAAAATCATATTAATCATGGAAAATAAGTGTGCATAGCAGCACAGGGGAATGTATTCTCTTTCTTATTTTGGGTCCCTCTTGAATCCACCTGGGGGTTTATGACTTTTGATGGGGACAGACCAAGTCTAATGTAGCTAAAATGTCATTGAGTGGCTGCAACATTGGACGAATGCCAGAGAACCAGGTTTCTCATTAGAATCAATCAGATTCAAGGGCTCAGGAGAGGACATGAAAAAATTAACAGTTTTTTTTTTCTTTTTCCTATGATGGACTTTGTCTGGAGAAGCTAGGTTTATAAATGTGAATCAAATGAATGAGAAAATACATTACATGCACTCTCGGAGGCCAGAAATTAGTATTTTCAAATTGAGATGAAATAGTTCCTTCAGGAAATGTACTTTTCTGATCATTTATGGATTTAGACTCTGGAGTTTGCAGGCTTTTCATTCACTCTCACACATTCATTCATTTCACTTACTCATTCATAGAAGCATTTATCGAGTGCCTGCTGTTTTCTCAGCCTGTTTCCAATTATTTCTTTGAAAGGTGGCTCATTTGGAAGGCTCCTAAAAGGAATGGCGAGTTGATTGGTATTTCTAAGTGCAGTCTGAATGTGTGAAATCTGAAGGTTGTTGGAAAGGGCTTTAGAAATAGGCTCATCGCTCCTGTCATTTCCTCTGCTGAGAACTTGCAGGGAGCATCCTGAAAACTAAGGGCCAGGGTAAATGCCACCTGTGAGGCCTTGCATTTCCTCTCACAAATTCACAGTATATGCCTGGGATGGGCTTCCCACTGGCCCTGTTTGCTTATCCACATGGAGCCTCTTCTTGCCCTTTGGTTTCAGCTTTTGTGTCACGCAGGTCCTTGGCAGTTAACATCGCAGCTTCCCAGGTGACTGAGGATGGAAGGTTTTAGACTTTGTGTGAAAGTCAGCATAGATTAGAGATTTCAGAGACTAGTGAGGGCGATGTTTCCACAGCAGGCATTTTGGCTGTTCTGATGTTCTTTCTTTTGGATGGCAGAGAAGCCAACTTCTTGGTTAAAAGAAAATCCATGATTTCTCTGAGAAGTTGTACACAGCCAAGAGTTCATGTTATATCACTGTACCTTCCCTGTCCATTAAGTAGGATTTAGCTGTGTCTCCCCATATAAGTCAGGCTAACCAAATTCTTTGGAGAAGATATAAAGCTAGTGAAATAATTAATTTGTATTACATCACGCTAAATAGTATACCCGACAGAAATGTCCACTTACTAACTAGTGAAGAGGTGCCATGTAGAGGTGATTCTCATGTCCATTTGAGCGTTAACAAGGATAAAGTGATTTTTTTCATATGATTAAAGTTATCATGAAGTTGGGAGTGAGAGTTGGAGGAGAAAGAGCAGGTTAGAGTCAATCATGTATGAATATGATATTTTTGAGGGAGCATTAAAATCTCTGTTCTCCACCTTAATTTGTTAATATAGAATACTGGCCTATAGAGGACACATAAGAGTTTATGAGAGGTTTCTGTTTGGGACTGAAGGTAATGAGTGACACATTTCCATGTTGTGTTTGTATGTGTGTGTGTTTATGAATGTGAGTAGTGAGTATGCATATGTATATATGGATACTCTGGGTGACTAGCAAGAAAAATTGAAAGCACTTAAAAAACAATTGGGTTTAATTTTTTAAAAAATATATTTGTCCGACATTATGTTGTTTTTCCTTTTATATGGATTTTTATTAAGGTTGTCAAAGTGATTTCTTGGCACAGCTCCTAGGCAGGCATGACTTATTTTCCCCATATTCTCCCTGACTTCTGGGCTAGCCATCCTTTGTAGCCTTGTCACTTTAAACTGGTCTGTGGGACAGTGACTTTGACTTTCCTACTTGCCTGTTAGAAATGTAGAATCTCAGGCCTCACTCCTCACCTAATGCATCAATGTTCATTTTTGCAAAATCCTTGGGTGATTCACAAGTACCTTAAAGTTTGAGAAGTGCTCCTCTGCAGGGCAGTGTTCAAAATAAAAAACATTCATCAACACCTCCCATATTTTTTTCTTCTTTTTGTGTTTCTTGTCTCCATTAATGATATTGCAGTCTTTCCATTTGGCCAAGCTGAAAGCATCAGTCCTATTTGTCACCCTCATCTGTCATCTTCCTCATATCCCATCCATTGCCAAACCCAGGCAATTATACATCTTCAACAACTCTTAACTTTGCCATTTTCTTTCTCTTCCCATTTCTAATCTCCTTGTTCACAGTCTAGTAAGCTTTCACCAGGTTATTGAAGTAGCCAGTAACATGTGCATGAGTATTATTTTTTTTTTGTCTCAAGACTTTCTGGCTTCTAATCCATTCTACTTGTTGTTGCTATGTTAGCTTTCCTAAAGCATACTTCTGTGGTATTTTATGTTCAGAAGTCTTCACTGGCGACTTGTTACCTACCAAAACCTGTTTTAGTCCTTTAACATGACATTCAAGACTCTGCAGTATTTCTAAATTCAACCTCTGACATATTGTCATTCAGACCCTGAGTTTCAGCCTTATCTGATTATCTCTCTCCTTCCCCTGTAACATGTCATATAATTTTCTGCACTGTTTTTTTTATGTCTGAAATGACCCTCTCAAACAATCATACATGCAAATATTAACTTCCTTCAAGGCCTCCTGAACCCATTTTTTTGTCCTTTCTCACTGTTCATCATGCACTTCCTTAGCATTATTAGAACATCCCCCACTTCTACTCTCCCCTAGTGAGCTTTGCATTCATGTCTTACCTCCTCTGATTAATTCTCAGGTCCTTGAAGGCAGGAACAGTGTCTCATTCTTCCTCTAGCCTGCCACGCAATGCTTAGCCAAGTGCTTTATAAAAATAGATATTCAACCAATGCACTGTGAATACAAATGAATAAAAGCAGGGAAGATGGGATGCTATCCTCCTACAAAGAGACATCCCAGATATCAGCAGACATTTATCAAAGTATTTATTAAATCAGCTAGTGATATTAACGGCCAGTAGCATGGGATAGAAACAGAGATGGAGTTGACTGCTAGATTAGTCCTATTTCTTATTAGTCCTACAATGAAGTGTTCCCTCATTGCCTCCTAGTTTCTAAATGTATTTGTATAGGTCCTCCATTTGCACTTGGCTGCAGTACACGCAGAGGTGCACTTAGGCCTCTCACTCAGATAGCTATAGTAGAGCTTAGAGGTCTAATGACAAAAGTAGTTAACCCTACCAGTGGCACAGGATAAAGGCATTGCAGGGGTCACTGCATTGTAGTCTGGATCCTTGGGAAAATTATGCTTGATGGTCAGTTCTGATGTCAGTCCTGTATTAGATTCTGTGCATCATTGTGTATTGGTTTGTAACCCTCTTAGGAGCTTCCCTGGGTGTAATCTGAAACTGGCCCTTGTACTCTGAGGGCAGGGAGAGATTGAAGAAAGAGATAGACTACCGCAGGTTGGCGTGGTAATTTTAATAAACAAAGGGAACTTACATATGAGGCTCCTCTTGGGTGTCAGCAAGATGAATGTATCCCTGCACCCACCCGCCAAATATTAAAAGTTTAAGAAAGGCCTTAACAGAGAGGACTTAACTGGGTTCAGTCAAGTGTACTGTGCAGGTATTCTCAACAGCACATCACTATCTCAAGGCTCTGTCCTTGAAGCAGCCTCTGGCAGTAGAAAAGGCAAGTGGAACCCACATTCCAAAGACAAGGGATGGAGTGAGGAGCCTCTGATTGCCCAAGTCCAGCTCACAGGTCAGCTGGTGGTCACGTCTTATCAGTGACCTTCCCCAACATTGTGAGAGTGTCTTAAACTGGAATCTGTTTGAAGGCAAGACAGTTTTGCATCCTTTTTCACATTGTCTAGCCTTGCTCAGTGAATGCTTCTGTGCTTTGTGTGTGTGTGTGTGTATGTGCTTTTTTGGTGTTTTTTTAATTAAGGAAATGCTAATAAAGTGATAGTGATATAATCTTTTTCATAACAACTGTTTATTGGGAACCTACTATGTGTCAAGCAATATTCAAACAGCATTACATATATTATATTTTTTCATTTAATTTTTGTCAAAACCTACTCACCTCATTCTGTAGATGAGATAGCTATGGCTTAGAGAAATTATTTAACTTAGTCACATACAGACTTAGAAGGTCAAAAAACTAGGAATTAGATCTTCACTTGGCTGATTTAAGTGCCTATATTCTAATTTCATTAGTATTGATGAAGAAGATAATCAGATTCTTTTTATCTGACAATGAATCCTAATTTGATAGAAGGAAGTAACAGAAATTCAGTGATTTCATACTTTCAGAAATAGAAATTCCTGTTTATCTCTTTCTACACGTGTTTTCTGAGCCTAGTCTTTTTCATCACTATCAGTCCTAAACTCCACACTATCATATACTCATTTCTTGCCTACCTGTTCTTGCTCGACTCCTTATTCCTCACTAATTTTCCTAAGGAGGACAGTAGATATTCTGTTTCAGGTTAAGGGTACCTCATTGCTTTGATGTGTCAAAACTCAATTTGTTCATTGTCTTTGTTACAGAATTTTAGCTCTTGATTTCCAAGAACCGTCATTGTTAAGCTGTCATTTGCAACTCGTTCTCTACTCAGTATTCACATTAACTAATTAAAAAAATTCACTGGTGACTGCTTGTTACGATGAGAGAATATTTACTTCAATACCAACATCAATTGTCATATTTTGGCTTTTATTCTATAAGTTCAGTGTGGTGAACAGCATCTTCTGTGATATCCTCTTACTTGTAGTTTTATCTTGCACATTTTTGAGCTTCCAGGCTGCAGCTCAGCTTCTTGATCAGTCCTGATCTCCATAATTTTCATTATTATAGTCAACCTAAGGATTTACTGAGTTGAGGGAAAACACAGAGGTTTCTCACTCTGTACATTATGATTTGTGTCTGTCAACAATTTTTAATGGAGAACTTACACATTTAAGAATATTTAGGATCTGTCATTTACAGCATGATCACACCCATGATGAACTCTATTATAATCTATAGTTAAAGAAACCAGGAGGTGCAGTGGCCACTGGATAGGGTCTTATGTAAGTTCTCATTACCTTAAGATATAGGGGTGCCTGGATGGTGCAGTTGGTTAAGCGTCTGACTCTCGGTTTTGGCTCAGGTAGTGATCTCAAGGTTGTGAGATGGAGCCCTAAGTGGGGCTCAGTGCTTGGTGCAGAGTTGCTTGAGATGCTCTCTCTCCCTCTTCCACTGTCCTCCCCCTGTGCTCTCTCTCCCAAATAAATAAGTAAATCTTTTTTAAAAAAAAGAATGATTAGATATAGCTGGTCATAACATAATAATAAAATAAATTTATAGCTGGTCATTGACTCATCTACTTTTAGCTCTGTTGGTTCAAAAAGTCAGGGCAGAGTCTCCACACAGCCCATTTAATTCTCTCTGGTCTATGACCACAGACTTTTCCTTGATTTTAGATTCTTCAACCATCTTAATTAACACTGTATCAGTAATACTTTACCATGATGTACAAATAATATTATAGCTCCAATTAAATAAAGCACCTAATAAAGATTCTCAACTCCAAGCTTTTTAAATATTTCTGAGTAATGGTCTCAAATACTTGCAATTTGTTTACTTTTATAATTGTACCACAGAGTCTCATTTTGGGGGCTCAGAATGTAGATTATTAAATTATTTTAAAAGGGCAGCTTCATTATAAACCCAAATAATAAACCTTATTAGCAATCCATCAACAATGTATGCCAGTCTTCTTGACAAAATTCAAACCTGGGATTCTCAGGCAAATATTTTTTTTAAAGCTTTATTTATTTATTTTAGACAGAGAGAGCAGGGGGAGGGGCAGAGGAAGAGGGAGAGGGAGACAATCCCAAACAGACACCCCACTGAGCTCAGAGCCTGACTCAGGGCTGGGTCCCACGACCCATGAGATCATGACCTGAGCTGAAACCAAGAGTCAGATGCTTAACTGACTGAGCCACCCATGCGCCCCTCAGGCAAATGTTTTATATGATGCATAAGCAGGGTCTCAGTACGGCTATACATTAGTGACAAATTTTGTATTCCTTATCACCTTGTGGGACTATCCCCTCTCTTATTGATCATAATTTAGCATTTGACACATGGAAAGAAATTGTATATGATTTCAAGTATATGAACACCATATAGAACCCTGGCTAGTGATTCCTCTATAAAACCTCTACTGTAGTACAATTAAGAAAGTCAGAAGTCAGTAAAAAATAGTTTTTTTGACAGATACATAACAATTTTGAACAGAATTAGGTGGCATGTGTTTTGACCATCCTTTGTTTTAAAATTGTGTCTTAATAACTGGATGCCACTTTGGATAATTTGGATTCATGAACCCTATCATAAAAAAGAGAAGGATAAACATCCATCTACATACAGATGATTTAGTTTTATTGCAGAAATTTAAGAGTGGTATCAATAGACATTGGTCCTGCTAATTACTGTCAGTGGTAATGACTTTATCCCAAACCATTATTTTTAGTAGTGGTCTTCCAGCATTTAAATGTCTTATGTATAACAGCCTTATAAAGCACGACAATGTATCATTGGAGGGCATTTAAAAATATATGCAGATAGAGATAGCGATAACTGTAAAATGGAACATTCACCAAAAAGTTACACTGTCTTGCCTTTGCTTTAAACTGGTTGTTCTACAGTAGCTTTGTTGAGAATTTTGTGACTATAATGGATAATTAGTAACACTTGCTTTGTAAATTTTCCATGCTAAAATAACTACTGATATGTTTTATTACTGTAGTTTTCAAGTTGCTTTTTTAATGAATACACTATTTTAATAAGAAGTTTTAGGTTTACAGAAAAGTTGAGCAGAATGTACAGTTATCATATACCCTGTCACTTCTCCATACACAATTTCCCATATTATTAATATATTGCATTAATATGGTACATTTGCTACAATTGATGAGCAAATATTCATACATTATTATTAAGTAAAATCCATAATTTACATTAGGGTTTGCTCTTAGTGTTGTACATTCTTTGGTCTTGACAAATGTATAATGACACGTATCCACAATTGCAGTATAATACAGAGTAGTTTCATTGCACTAAAAATCTTCTGTACTCCATCTATTTATCCTTCCATCCTCCCTGCAGACCTTGGCAAACACTTATCTTTTTCTGTCTCCATCATTTTCTCATTCCCAGAATGTTATATAGCTGAAATCATATAGAGAGTAGCCTTTTCAGACTGACTTTTCTCACTTAGCAATATGCATTTAAGGTTCTTCCTTGTCCCTTAGTGGCTTGATAGCTCATTTATTTCTATTGCTAAATAATTTTCCATTGTATGGATATACCACAGTTTGTTTATTCATTCACCTATAAAAGATATCTTGACTGCTTCTAAGCTTTGGTGATTATGAATAAGATGTTATAATTGTGTGAACATAAGTTTTTGTCTCTTTTGGATAAATACTAAGAAGTACAACTTCTGTATTGTATTATAAGAGTATGGTTAGGTTTATAAGAAACTGCCAAACTGTCTTCCAAATGGCTATGCCATTTTTGTTTCTTTGTTTTTTCTTCTAATATTTTATTTAAATTCAAGTTGGCTCACATATAGTGTAGTTTCAGGAATAGAATTTAGTGATTCATCACTTACATAGAACACCCAGTGCTCATCACAACATGTGCCCTCCTTAATGCCCATCACCCATTTAGACCATCCCACACCCCCTACCCTCCAGCAACCTTCAGTTTGTTTCCTAGAGTTAAGAGTCTCTTACGGTTTGCTCCCTCTCTGTTTTTATCTTATTTTATTTTTCTTTCTCTTCCCTTATGTTCATCTGTTTGGTTTCTTAAATTCCACATATGAGTGAAATCATATGGTATTTGTCTTTCTCTGACTGACTTATTTCACTTAGCATAATATCCTTTAGTTCCATCCAGGTTGTTGCTAATGGCAAGAGTTCATTTTTTTTGATGGCTGAGTAATATTCCATAGTATATACATACCACATCTTCTTTATCCATTCATCAGTTGATGAACATTTGGGCTCTTTCCATAATTTGGTTTTTGTTCATAGTGCTGCTATAAACATTGGGGTGCATGTGCCTCTTTGAATCAGTATTATTGTATCCTTTGGATAAATACCTAGGTCATAGGGTAGTTCTATTTTAACTTTTTGAGGAACCTCCATACTGCTTTCCAGAGTGACTGCACCATCTTG
The DNA here is from genome assembly GCF_009762305.2 of Zalophus californianus. NCBI lineage: Eukaryota > Metazoa > Chordata > Mammalia > Carnivora > Otariidae > Zalophus > Zalophus californianus. The sequence goes on from NC_045612.1 coordinate 19,723,076, forward strand.
CATTCCCACCAAAAGTGTAAGAAGGTTCCCCTTTCTCCACATCCTCTCCAACATCTGTTGTTTCTTGTGGTGTTAATTTTAGCCATTCTGACAGGAGTGATGTGGTATTTCATTGTGGTTTTGATTTGTATTTCCCTGATGTCAAGTGATGTTGAGCATTTTTCATTTGTCTGTTAGCCACTTGGGTGTCTTCTTTGGAGGAATGTCTATTCATGAACATAATATAAAAAAGTAAATACCTTTCCCCCACTCAGTAGCCTAATTTGAATATACTGTGCATATATAAAAAAAGAATATATAAAGAAATTTTACAGCTCAATAATAAAAATACAAATAATCCAATTACAAATGGGCCAAGGATTTGAGTAGACATTTTTGTGAAGAAGATATACAAATGGCCAGTAAGCACATGAAAAAATGCTTAACCTCATTGGTCATTAAGGAAGTACAAGTCATAATCATAGTGAGATACCACTTCACACCTACTAGAATGGCCATAAAAAAAGAAAATCATGTGTTGGCAAGGGTGAAGACATTTGAATTCTAAACATATCTAGAGAGAATGTAAAATGTAACATTCACTTTTGAAAACAGTTTGACAGTTGCTCAAAATTTTACATAGAGTTATCACATGACCCAACAGTTTCATTTCTAGGTATAGACTCAAGATAATTGAAAACATATGTCCACGCAAAAACTTGTCTAAAAATGTTCACAGTAGTATTAATCATAATAGCACAGAAATGGGAAAATCCAAATGTTCATCAACTGATGAATTAATCAAAATAATTTGGTACATTCACACAATGGAATAGTATTTGGCCATTAAAAGGAATAAAATACTGATACACCTTAAAATATGGATCAATAGTGAAAACATTATGCTATGTGAAAGAAACCAGTAATAAAGCTCCACATTTTATATGATTCAATTTATATGAAATGTCTAGAATAGGTAACTCTATAGAGATAGAAAGTAGATTAGTGGCTGCAGGGATGGGAAAATGGGGAGCAAAAATTAAAAATTAAAAAAAATAAACCAAATACATTGGGTCATATCATAGGAATTTGGGACCTCTTCAGCCCATTTGCTCGTATTTTTGAGAATGTCCAATATGTGGCCATCCATTCAGAAGTGAGTTTTACACCATGTAATCTTCATGATGTTATATCTATCTCAAAGACATTTAGGCAACTATTAAAACTTATGAAGTTGTCCTTAACTGATAACCTGGAAAATCTTTACCCCAATTGATAATCAGAAATTATAGTCTTAAATTGTGTTGCTTATATTTTATCTAAAGCTTAGTTGTGGCTGGGAGGAGCAAGATGGTGGAGGAGTAGGAGACCTAAATTTCGTCTGGTCCCAGGAATTCAGCTAGATAGTTATCAAACCATTCTGAACACCTACAAACTCAACAGGAGATCGAAGAAAAGAATAGCAGCAACTCTATGGACAGAAAAGTGACCACTTTCTGGAAGGTAGGACGTACAGAGAAGTGAATTCGAGGCAATATTTGGGAAGATAGACCATGGGGGGAGGGAGCCTCCCTCAGCTGGCTACCGGCAAGTGACAGAGACACAGAGCACAAGATCGGAACTTTTAGAAGTCTGCTCCCCTGAGGGATGTCGCTCCAGTGGCTAAGAGGGGGGTGGAACCCTTGCTGCGACAGTGTGATCTCATGATCCTCAGGGTCACAGAAAGACCGGGGGCACCTGAGTGTGGCAGAGCTCCCAAGTATCGGAGCAGGGAAGCTACCAAAACTGAACCAGGAACAAAAACTGAGAACTTTTCCTAAGGTCAGGAACATGGCAGGGATGTCCACTATCACCACTGCTGTTCAACATAGTACTAGAAGTCCTAGTCACAGCAGTCAGACAACAAAAAGAAATAAAAGGCATCCGAATCAGCAAAGAAGAAGTCAAACTTCACTCTTTGCAGATTTGATACTTTATGTGGAAAACCCAAAAAACTCCACCCCAAAATTGTTAGAACTCATACAGGCATTCAGTAAAGTGGCAGGATATAAAATCAATGCACAGAAATCAGTGGCACTTCTATACACCAACAACAAGACAGAAGAAAGAGAAATTAAGGAGTTGATCCCATTTACAATTGCACCCAAAACCATAAGACACCTAGGAATAAATCTAACCAAAGAGGCAAAGAATCTGTCCTCAGAAAACTACAGGATACTAATGAAAGAAATTGAGGAAGACAAAAAGAAATGGAAAAATGTTCCATGCTTATGGATTGGAAGAACAAATATGAAAATGTTTATGCTACCTAGAGCAATCTACACATTTAGTCAATCTCTATCAAAATACCATCCACTTTTTTCAAAGAAATGGAACAAATAATCCTAAAATTTGTATGGAACCAGAAAAGACCCCGAATAGCCAGAGGAATGTTGAAAAAGAAAAACAAAGCTGGTGACATCACAATTCCGGACTTCAAGCTCTATTACAAAGCTGTAATCATCAAGACAGCATGATACTGGCACAAAAACGGACACATAGTGGGGCCTGGGTGGTTCAGTCGTTAAGCATCTGCCTTTGGCTCAGGTAATGTGGGCTCGAGCCCCGCATTGTGCTCCCTGCTCAGCGGGAAGCCTGCTTCTCCCTCTCACACTCCCCCTGCTTGTGTTCCCTCTCTTGCTGTGTCTCTCTCTGTTAAATAAATAAATAAAATCTTTAAAAAACAAACAAACAGACACATAGATCAATTGAACCAAATAGAGAACCCACCCAGAAATGGACCCTCAACTCTGGTCAACTAATCCTCGACAAAGCAGGAAAGAATGTCCAGTGGAAAAAAGACAGTCTCTTCAACAAATGGTGTTGGGAAAATTGGACAGCCACATGCAGAAGAATGAACCTAGACCATTTCCTTACACCACACACAAAAATAGACTCCAAATGGATGAAAGACCTATATGTGAGACAGGAATCCTTCAAAATCCTTGAGGAGAACACAAGCAACAACCTCTTCGACCTGAGCCGCAGCAACTTCTTCCTAGACATATCTGGGAAAACGGAGGCTCTAGCTGCTAGGATAAATGAGGCAGAAGAGAGAATTAGTGATATAGAAGACCAAATGTTAACTAACTGGAATTTAAATAAACACTTAAAAAAAACAATTAGTCATGAGAGTTCACCCATACACTAAGGTATTTATGGAACCATTAGACTTGAGGAAGAATACTTATTGACATGCATATTTTTCTAATATGGCTTTAAATGAAAAGAATATGGTAGAAAATAGTATTACATTATTATTTTACTACAAATACAGTTATACACACATGCACATAGACACATATGCATATATTAAAAAGCATAAGACTAAAAGGATGTATATCAAAGTGTTAGTGGTTGTCTCTAGGTGTTGTTTTATGTATTTCTCTAACTTCTTCATATTTTCTAATGTTTCAATAATGAGCATGTAATTCTTTTATAATCAGAAAAAAAGTAATTTTAGATAATTCAGTTAGTTATCGGGGTCAACCAACATATGTGGAAAAGGTGGCAATTCTTACTGAAGAGAAATCAACACCCTTATTGTTGTTCTGAATTGAGGTTACATTTTTTTAAGTAGGAACTTATCTCTAAAGTTAAAACATAAGTCAGTGGGACCTTGCTGAGTTTGAAAATCATTTTACATATCATTTTTCAGGAAAATATCATAGAGTTTCTATTTGGCATTTTCTTTAAGTGCTTAAACATTTTCTTCTCTGAGGCCTATATTTTATGCTCCCCAAGAGAAAGGGCTTTTATTTCCTTTGGCATCTCCCACCTCTCTCCCCATTCTCTTCTCTGTACTACTATACTGCCTAGAATCAGTTTGTACACCCCATGTGCACTCGTAAAATATTTATTGATGATTTGCTTATTTCTATTCTCCATTAACCCCAGCCTAGCCATATTCTCAGAATTTTACAAAATAGATTCTGCCTCTTCTACTGTCCCTGCTTAATGCTCTGGGTCCTTGAGCTCTACTTGTGCAATGTGAGATGGGCCTCAGCTAGTTCCAACTTCCAAGACTTCTCCCCTTATAGGGATTGCAGGTTTACTCCAGCCAGTCTCCTATACAGCCTTGATCAGCAGGTCATTCAATATCCAGCAGGTCAGACTGGGACATTCCTCCTTGAACTGGCTTCATGGACATGTGATCAGTGCAATGGTATCTGACCAGGTCTGTGCAAGAAGCCCAAGTGGCTGACAGAATCATCAGTTCTTGGTGAAAGGAGTCCCAAGATATCCCTGCCTTGGACAATAGCTGGAAACCACACAGACAGCTGGATTCTGCTGCTCAGCCTTTGGGGCTGTAGTATATTGTCACTGGTCCCACCCAGAACTATCCCTCTCCCAGTATCTTGCATTTGCTCAGGCCCCCAGATTCAGCCTGATGACTTGCTTTGGCCAAGTTCACTGAGGCTGAGGACTGTCTCAGCAAGATCCTTCAGTCAGAGAGCCCAAGACCAGATGCTGCTCTGAGCACCACCACCTACAGCAGTGCCCTGGAAGGATACCCAGCCCAGAAAAGCTGGAGAAGCCCACCCACAAAGTGAATCTGACTGCAGCCCATCCTGAGTGTGGGGTGGGGATGGCGGTTGTGCTGAGAGTTCCCTGGATAGCAAGGTTCAACTTCTCTAGCAACTTCGAGTGGCAGATGCAGAAAGAGGTCAATGATTATCCTCTTGTAACACCTGAGGGGATAGAGTCACTGCCTTAACTTAAAGGTTCTCCTCCACTCACCATCCCTCATCCCCCCACTGGGAGAAACCTTGCTCCCTTTGGAAGGACTGTTCTAGGCTCCACTGGTTTCAAATCTTGCTCTGAATCCAAGTCCCCTTAAACATCCACGACCCTAACAGTTGGTCCTGGGGCAACAGGATTGAGATGAGGACACCAGAAATGACCTTGGATAGACTTTCTCATTAACCCAATAATCAGGAATGACTATTTATAAGACAATGAGGATATCTTCTTCTTGAAAGCCTGTGGGAGAAGCAGCAGAACTAGATGTGAAGTCCCCAGTGCTAAATTTGATAGTCCTGAGACTGAGTGTGTTAAGGCCTGACACTGATTTCAATGGGTCCTGAGTCCGTGGAAGTAAAAACTCTAAATTCTACCAGTGGCAACTGACTGGGCTTTCTCAGTTTGTACAAATCTAGTGGAATTCCCCTTAAGCTGGAGAGGTCACTAGAGACTCAAATCTGACTATATGCTGTGTAAGCTGGGTAAATACCATTTGGAACACAGGCCTGCAGAAGATCCAGGGCAAACAAAACCTAATGCCTGTATTGGGTATCTGAAAAATGTGGGATCCTAGGAGGAAAAAATGATAATAAAAAGTTATTGAGTATATACTATGTCTGAACACCATTCTGACCAATGTTCTTGCATCACCTCATATAAACCTCACAGCAACCTTGGGAGATAGATAATCTTATCATCCCTATTGTATAAGTGAAGAAACTGAGATATAGAAAAGTTAAGAAACTTGTCTATTTTCAAAGATTTAGGAAGTGAGAGAAGTGAGTCTCAGAGTATGGCAGTCTGATTCAGAGCTTATACTATTAATCACTACACTATACTGCCTAATAAAGGTGAAAGAAATCCCTTTCTTTTTTTTAAATTTTTTATTGTTATGTTAATCACCATACATTACAGCATTAGTTTTTGATGCAGTGTTCCATGATTCATTGTTTGTTCATAACACCCAGTGCTCCATGCAGAACGTGCCCTCCTCAATACCCATCACCAGGCTAACCCATCCCCCTACCCTCCTCCCCTCTAGAACCCTCAGTTTGTTTTTCAGAATCCATCATCTCTCATGGTTCGTCTCCCCCTCCGACTTACTCCCCTTCATTCTTCCTCTCCTGCTATCTTCTTCTTTTTCTTTTTTCTTAAAATATGTTGCGTTATTTGTTTCAGAAGTACAGATCTGTGATTCAACAGTCTTGCACATTTCACAGTGCTCACCATAGCACATACCCTCCCCAATGTCTATCACCCAGCCACCCCATCCCTCCTACCCCCAACCATTCCGGTAACACTCAGTTTGTTTCCTGAGATTAAGAATTCCTCATATCAGTGAGGTCATATGATACATGTCTTTCTCTGATTGACTTATTTCACTCAGCATAACACCCTCCAGTTCCATCCACGTCGTTGCAAATGGCAAGATCTCATTCTTTTTGATGGCTGCATAATATTCCATTGTGTATATATACCACATCTTCTTTATCCATTCCTCTGTCGATGGACATCTTGGCTCTTTCCACAGTTTGGCTATTGTGGACATTGCTGCTATAAACATTGGGGTGCACGTACCCCTTCGGGTCCCTACATTTGTATCTTTGTGGTAAATACCCAGTAGTGCAATTCCTGGATCGAATGGTAGCTCTAATTTCAACTGTTTGAGGAACCTCCATACTGTTTTCCAGAGTAGCTGCACCAGCTTGCATTCCCACCAACAGTGTAGGAGGGTTCCCCTTTCTCCACATCCCCGCCAACATCTGTCGTTCCCTGACTTGTTAATTTTAGCTATTCTGACGGGTGTGAGGTGGTCTCTCATTGAGGTTTTGATTTGGAAGAAATCCCTTTCTATAAGCAGAACTGACTTCATGGACATGTGATCAGTGCAATGGTACAGGAACTAAGCTCAAAATGGCCTTGTACTTGGGGTTTAATGTCATTGTATTAAATTTTTAATAATTCTAAGTTGTGTTTTGTAAATGAAATCCAAAATGTGATAGAACAATTGACTATGCACCGGGAGCTTGAAGTCTCTGCTAGCACAGAGTCGCATCTTTCACTGCCTCTCCACCTCCCTGGGACAGATTCCTGGCTACTCACTCCCTTGCCCCTTAGTACCTTGGACTCCACCCCTCCTCTTTCTCTCTGTCCCACCCAGTGACTGCTGCAAGCCTTTGCTCTCAGGGGCCTGAGCAAGAGCCTTGGTAGGATTGGGGTTAGGCAAGTGTGCCCTACAACATCTCAAGGTTGGTTGCAGTAATAGCCATCCTGACCTCAGGGTAGTAGTGCCATGGTGCATTTGGCATATGACTTAGTAGGACTCATTGACCATCCTGATCCAGGTACCTAGTGCATCCTGGTGCAGAGGTTGCCGTACCCATGGTGGTCACCTGTCCACTATGGGTTGGAGCAACTGGCCCATGGGAAGGGGATATGCCTAGCTCGACTTACTCACTCTTGACCAAGGTACAATGCATCTGTCCAGCAGTTCGTGGGAGGAGGAAACTGGCCAGGGGACCATACACATGTGCATTGAGTCACAGGGTAAAGTCACTGGGCACCTGTGTAGGGCTGCACTTGCCCCACAGGTATCCCTGTGCCTGAGAGGGTATGATATTAAATAGCAAATTTAAAGCATCATGACAGATTGAGAGAGAGACTGCAATAGAAAGGGAAAAACTTTATATGGCATTCCTCTCTGCTTTTTGAATACGGGACTTCACATTTACATTTTGTCTTGGACCTACAAATTATTTGGCCAGTGCTGAAAAGACAGTCTACTATTGGAGCGCCTGGGTGGCTCAGTCAGTTAGGTGCTTGCCTTCAGCTCAGGTCATAATCCCAGGGTCCTGGGATCGAGCCCCCCATTGGGCTCCTTGCTCAGCGGGGAGCTTGCTTCTCCCCTGCATGCTGTTCCCCCTGCTTGTGCTTACGTTCTTGCTCTCTGTCTGTCTTTCTCTCTCTCTGATAAATAGATAAATCTTAAAAAAAGACTGTCTATTATTAAAGTATTTTGGTATCCCTTGAGATCCACTACCTCTCACATAGAAATTATGAAAGATGATGAGGTTGTAGCTCTCTCTCGTCTTGCTGGAGCTGTTCAGAGGATAGGAGACAGTTGCTGCTTGCCAAGGAGAAAGATGTTAGGTCAATGTGTGCTGTTCAGTCTAGTCTAATGAGGCCCCTTTCATCCCACCCTCTCAGCTGTGTTAAGTATCTCATATCATGAAAGGGGCCTAAGAAAATGTGGTAAAAGATGATATTCTGGGGTATGAATCAGGAGACATGAATTCTAAATCTGCCTCTGCCATGAATTCTAAATCTGCCTCTGCCACTGACTAACTGAGTGATTTCTAGAGTGTTGCTCTCCCTTGGGGACACTGTTTCCTCATATGTGAAAAGAGCAGTTTTGATTAACCTAGTGTTTCCAGACTGTTGTTGAGGTTCTAGAGAGGTGCTTCACAGAGGGAGAGATGAGTACTTGGCAGTGGAGTTATAGGTGGCTCACACTGATTTCAGCTAAGCCTGCCCATTTTGATGTTTTATATATTTTTGTTCTGCATTGGAATTCACTTAAAGAAATAATTTCAATGCTTAAAAAATTAAAATCCATCATTCTCAATGATCTCTGTGAGCCCTTCTACCTCTGATTTCTGATTCTGATACTCTTTAACCTCAAATCCTACAAAGAGGATGGTCTTTCTTCCAGGAAGCATCTGCCATGTGCTTGGTTGGACCCATTACCAGAGAAGGACAGAAATCCAGGGGGGACAAGGGGTTGGAGGGCAAGCACCTGGGTGTATAGAGCTGAAAGATAAGAACAATAAAGAAGATATTCAGGTTCTTTATTGTGGATTGAATGTCAACAAGAAACATCCACAAAACCAAGAGATTCAGCTAGAAGCCCATGCCCCAGGAGATAAGATTTTCTACCTTTCATCCATTACACAATTAAGATACAACAATACTTGGTGGAAAAAATGAACTGAATAAGTAAAAGGTTAGTTGTGAATGAATTTCAGCTCTACTAATGTTTTTTGAGCCTTTACTAGGTACCAGACTCTATGTTAGACCTAGGTTGGGAGATGAACAATTAACCAAATATGGCTCCATCTTTCTGAAAGTTTTCAGTGTATGTGAGCAAAACAGAAATTCTGAAAAATGCAGAGGATTTTATCATAAGGCCAAGTGTCATAATGTTACAATAGAGGTGCAAAGTACAATGGGAAAACAGGGTATGAATCCTTACTTCCATCTGAAATATCAGGAAAAGCTATCCAGAAAAGACGGGATTTAAGTTTGGACTTTAAAAAATGGATAGGACTTGGACAGACAAGATATGGAGAGCTCTGCATGTCAAATATAACAGTTTGGAATTTATCTTACAGACAAAGAGAGACAAGGAAAAATTTTAAGCAGTGTGGAGAGTAGAAGGCTGATCTGGTTGGATTTACATTTAAACTACTGTAGTTGTTATGTAAAAAGTAGATTTAATAGGATCCAGGGTGGATTCAGAGAGAAAGGATAAAAGATTATTTTGCTAATCTAGGCAAGAAAGGAGTGTATCATGATCTAGGACGGTGGCAGTGAAGAAGAAACTACTTCAAAAGGAATTTGGGAGGTAGAATTGACAGGATTTGGCAATTGATTGAACATAGGGAACTGAAGGGGGAAAAAGTGTCAAAGACTAACTTTAGGTTTTGGGCTTAAACTGGGTTGTGCCATTCACTTACATAGGGAACAAGGGGAAAGGAAGAGCAGGTTTAGAAGAGTTCAGTTTTTTGAACATTGTTTGAAGTGCCTGAGGAACTTTCAAGTGGAGGTTCCATCTGGTAGTTGGATATGAGGATCTGGAGCTCTAAGGGGATTAGTTTTACTTGGTAGTAAACCACACTGCCTCACAACTGGGGCTTCAGAGTCTTTGGAAGATGGCTACTAAGGCTAGAAAGTTTTGGGGAATAGAAGCAGAAACAAAGCTATCTTAGGGCCCAAATATTGCATCTGACCTAGATGTAAATAAATACTACTTTCTGTTTTTCCTTGCAGCTGGAGCCAATTTGATTATTTTCCCCTAACTAGTTGTTTGATCTTGGTCAGTTTCTCTTATCTAAGCCTTGGTTTCCTCAACTATAAAAGTAAGATAAGTTTTTATAGTCTTCAGGTATAGGATGATATGCTTTTATAGATAGGCTGTTGTTCAATATATTTAGACAAAATAGTAATATCCACAAATTTCATGCATCATTTCAAATTCTGAGGGCTAGCCATGGACTAATAAATTAATTGGGGTTTTACTCACACTTGTGTTGCCTGTTGGACATATATTTAGGAATACCAATAGGCTGAGCTCATTTATAATTTGCATACAAATAGTCAATTTAGTATTTACATACAAAAAAATCATTGGTATAATTTAGGCCTAGAGTCCATCGTCCCTTACAAAGAATCTTTCAAATCTTACTCTAATTAGTGAACTTAATCTGTTGTTTGGCTGAGCATTGCTATCTTTTAAGATTTACCCTTATAAATCTCAATAATTGCACATGTGAATTCATATATCGGCTCACATTTTATAGCTTCAGTGGTAGTGATGGTGCTGCATTTGGAAAATACACATCCAGGAATCTTCTGAATCCTTATGAAAGATATGGACTGAACTTAATTCAGCCTAAGGGATACCAAGTATATCCTCCATATAAGCACATGAATAATAAAGCAAAAGTATTTGCATCTCAGTTGCCATTCATGCTTTCTTCTATAATTTATAGTCAAATTACGCTATTTTCTAACCTTGTTATCATGGAATGATTTAAACTTATGACTAGTGTTACACCAGTTCACAACTCAGATTGACATATTTGTACCCACATACATATTTCCCTCTTTTAAAACATTTCTTATCAGACAGTTGCTTCAGAAAATACACATTATTTTGTCCATATAATTTTCTATTGTGTTGCTGTTTATCTAAACAACTACTTCTAAACACTTAGCCAGAGCAATTCAATTGTTCTTAACAAGGCTTCATTTGCAGCAAGGAAAACACTATGAATAGAACTGTAGGCAAGTCTTCATAAAACATATTACATTCTTTAACACAGAATGGAAGATTAGGGACTCTGCTTCAATATTTTCCATAAAGCAACTTTCACTTCCTGATTTCTCAAACTGTAGATAAGAGGATTTAACATGGGGATCACCATTGTATAAAACACTGAAACCATCTGATTTCCTGCCTGGGATCCATGTTGAGAGGGCTGCAAGTAAGTATACATAGTTGTGCCATAGTATAGGCCAACAGCAGTCATGTGGGAAGCACACGTAGAGAAAGCTTTTTGTTTGCCGGAAGCTGAAGGAATTCCCAGGATCGTCGTGAGGACAGACACATAGGAGACAAGGATCACCACAATGGAGGTGACCAGGGTGAATCCCCCACAGCCAACAACCAGTATCTGGGTGACCCGGGAGTCTGAGCAAGCCAGTGCCAACAGTGGAGGGATGTCACAGAAGAAGTGGGGAAGGACACGTGGTTGACAGAATGATAATTGTGTGATGGAAGTTGTCACAGAAACCATGTTAACTAACCCCCCAAAGTAGCATCCTGCTACCAAGAGGAGACAACGGACTCTAGAGATGGTTACATGGTAGAGCAGTGGGTGACAGATGGCAGTATAGCGGTCATAGGCCATGGAAGCCAAAAGATTGCATTCAGCAGAGGCAAAGATTATGAACAAGCCCATTTGAGTCATGCATCCAAGGAAAGAAACAGCCTGCAACTTAGATAACAAATCTGCTAATGTTTTTGGGATTGTGATGGAAGAGAAACAGACATCAAGAAGGGACAGGTTAGAGAGAAAAAAGTACATGGGAGTATGGAGGCAGGGACTGACCCTGATCAGGATTACCAGGCTTAAATTCCCCAACACAGTGATGATATAAATGATAAGGAAGACTCCAAATAGCAGGACTCCAAGCTGCGGGTTGTCTGTCATGCCAAGAAGGATGAAGTCAGTCACCATAGATGAATTCTCCATTGACACAAGCTGGGTATTATTCTTGACTAGTTAAGAGCTCTTTAGACATGCTTTAAGTGAGAAAATAATGGGAAACTGGATGATATTGGGTAAAACAGTCCCACTCAAAACATGTCAATCCACAACACTCTCCAACCCTTCCCCTCATTTACATTCTCACTTTAAATGCCTTCCCAAATAATATTGACATTTCCCAAACCTAACATTGAGACAGTGAAGTTGGGAGGAAAAAAAGGGAAGGAGAAAAGTAAGTGAAGAAAATTCAGAAAGTAAAAGAACACATATAAGCAAGAGAGCAAAGGTCTAGGATGCAAAAGGCACTTAATATTTGTTGAAGAAATGAATGAGGGAGGGAGAAAGAAAACAGGTGTCATCAAGAGGTGTTCTGACTAATACAGGACTACAAACTTGGAACAAAGGAATTCCATCTCACTCTCCCTCACTTTTCCAGATCAGGCCCAAGGAATTATTGCAGATGAAGTAACGATAGGGTAAATATTCCACTGATTTCATCTTGACAGACAACCGTCCCCTTTCAGTAATTGTGACATTTTTTCTGAAACAGTGGAATTCATCAATACTTACTTTTCTGCTTGATCAGTAGAGGGTTTTCTAGGACCTTGATCAATTCTTCACCAGAGATTGTTGCAGAATCAGAACGCCCCTTAATGGCCCTCAGAAACCTAACTCAAGTCTGAAGGTATCATTTGGATCCTGTGAAAGAGCAACCAAAGGATTCATGCAGCTCCTGGCTGATCATCACTTTATTGATTCCTTTAACATGCTTGGGCAAAGATTATGCAGCTGTGCAAACTAACTATGAATTCCACAAAGACTTGTTGGTCAGATCCATCTGAGTAAAGGGCCAGGTCACAAAATGTTTGGAGTCAGATGGCACTAAGGCTGAGTGCATGGACTCTCTCTCTACAGTAATCACAGGGTATCTCTAATGCTGGTTTACTGCCTCATGCAAATGCCTGGATCTTGCCCTGGATGAAGCACCAGACAAGAGAAGGGATAAGTCCATGCAGATCCATCTCCATTTATAGAATCTAAGCTAAGTTGGAATCCCTGTGGTTCACTGGATGGTCATCAGGGAGGGGTGTCTAGAAGGGATTCCTGTATTTGGTGAGAGGCTGGACAAGCAGACCTCGGAGGGCTCTCCCAACTTTGATTAAAAAGAAAAACATGTGTGAGGCACCTGGGTGGCTCACTCAGTTAGGTAGCTAACTCTTGATTTTGGCTCAGGTCATGATCTCAGGGTCCTGGGTTTGAGCCCTGTGTTGGGCTTCACACTCAGTGGGGAGTCTACTTGAGGATTCTCCCACTCCCTCTCTCTCTGTCCCTCCCCCCTCAAACAAATAAATCAAAAAAAAAAAAAAAGAAAGAAAGAAAAGAAAAGAAAGACAAGTGTGATTCAATTCACCAGAAAATACAGGTTCTTTATTTGGTGTAGTAGTTAAGATGTACAATCCTGGAACCATATGGACCTATTTGAATCCTAGCATAGGATATCACTGGTTCTGTGACTTAGGACTTAATCTACCTAAGCTTTAGTTTACTAATCTGTAAAAGAAAGACAGTATACGACCTATGTCATGGGGCAATAGTAAAGATTAAATGAAATATTGTAAGTAAAGCACTCGGTACATATCAGGTGCTCACTGAATTCTACTTTCTTCATTCCTTCATGAGCATTCCTACCTCTGTATTCATTATTTTTTTTCTCTCCATTTCACCAAATGGAAGTGGAGGTATTGTGTGTGTACACTACTACCATTTTAGATCAACAGAAGTGAACTCTAGAGAGACTGGCTAAAGTATAATCTTCAGTGCTCCGCTCTCTAACCATCCCTCAGACCACACACACATGTACACATGCACTCTCACACACAGTTTGACCAGAGCAGATGAAAGAAGCATTTTTTTACTCGTGGTAATAATTCATTCCTTATTGCTCTATCCTAACTGTTGGAGTTGACTTCTGCTGCTGTTGCTGCTGCTGCTTCTCAGCACAGCAGCCTGCCCAGGGGAACATTCGACAATTTATGCCTCTAAATAGGGAGATTAGAGGAGAAAATACTGGGATGAATGTAGGTAATGGAAAGAACACTGCTTTCAGTGACAAAAACATGAATTCTAGTCCTGGCACTAATTTGTACTGCTTTTACATGGAAAAGCCACTTAACCTCTTCCAGCCCCATATTTTCTCATCTTGAAAATGGAAAAAACAATACCTGCTATGCCTCTCTTTTTGGGTTGGCATGAGGATCAAATAAGATAATGAATGTGAAAGCACTCTGTAAACTCTGAAGGGTGATACAATACACATGGAATGGATCCCTATTATTATTCCATCATGGAAGGTGGGAGAGGGAGGAGGAATGCATCAATATGATCATTTTCCACTGCGTGCTTCAGCTCCTGCTTACAGAGCTGCGCTCTTTGCCCTCCCACTCACCCCCTACACACACATCATCTGCTCTGCCTCTCGACTGTGAAAGTTTCAGCCTGTGAAGGTTTAAACAAACAGCCTTGGCTGCTCATGTATCTTGGATCATAAAAAAGACAGGTTTTCAATGTTAGTTTCATGTTCTTGTTTCATTTTTTAAATTTCCCATTTTAAGATAACTTTGTTCCTTGGCATGTGCATGTACTATAGGCATGCAATAAATATTAGTTGAATGAATAAATGACTATTACTCTTTAGGACATGGCAAAATCTTTTTTCCTTCAAATAAGATTGAATTGCTTTTTCTTCCCAAAGGAAATAAACATAAAAATTTAAGACTTTATTAAGGAAATGATTTTATATACCCCATCTGCACATGCCACTGCATGTGTCAATATTGCAGCCAGAAACGGTATATTATTAACTTGGCTAATGTGTCTTGTATATCTACTTACTGGAAATAATCAGACACTCCTTTCATTTGTTGAAGAAATAACCTCTCATGTTTAAAAAAGGTGCATTAATGCATTTATCCCTAGATGCATGTAAATTTACAGTACTGGTTCTTTAAAACCTTTTTTTGGTTACCCCTCTTTTCAGTTTTTCGGTTATGTAGTTCACTGGGTATCTTCCAAAAATAGCATAACATTTAACATTTATACAAAGGTTCACTTATTTACTTATTCAATACAATTTTGGGAGTGTTACATAAATGCAATTTTCAAAAGATCATATATTCCAACCTAACCATTTCCAGATGAAGAAACAGAAGTTGAAAGAGGTTAAGTGACTTGTCTAAGGTCTCACAGTGAATTAGTGGCAGAGATGATGTTGGAATCCAGACCTTCTGACCTAATTCAGTGACCTTTCCACATTACTATCTTGCTTTCCCCTTAATTTGTTTTCTGCAGTTATTCTGGATGGGACTTTAACCTTTGGTACATTTATTTTTCCAGTAACAGATGAAAGTTCATCCTCTGTCACCATATTTGAGCTATATGGTATTGAGCAAATAGCTTGCTCTTTCTGGGTCCCAGTTTCTTCATCAATAAAATAAAGAAGCTAGATCAGGTGGCCTCTGAGGCTCTTTTCAGCTTTGAGCTCTAATTTCCCATGGCTCTGTGATTCAAACTGTACACAGATCATTGGTCATTCTCAATATCTGATGGAGGGAAGTTGAAAGAGCAAATTTCTGTAGATCCATGGGTCTATGCTATACAAAATATTCTATTCTACTCTGCTCTTTCAGCCCTCACAGTGTCAAAAATGTCATATTAGTGTTTTGTCTCTGTGGAAGGCACTGAGGACCATTGAAGCTAGAGTATTGGGGAGATATTTTCCAAACTTCCTAAGTACCTTAAGGCAGAAAGAGCTTGGACAAAGATCTAGTCAATAATCTAGTCATTTCTAGGTTATGTCACATCCTAACCCTATGATCTCAAACAAATTGCTCAACCTCTCTACTATCAATTCCCTTATCTAAAATGGAAATATTACCTAACTTAAATGGCTGTTTTAAGATTAAATAAGAAAAAATATAGAAAGTGTTTAACAGATACGTAGGTGCTTAATAAATGTTGCTTTGCTTCTCCTTAAAAGTCCATTTTTTATTTCACGATTTCATACATATTAAATGTCCAGACTAGACAAATCTATAGAGAAATTAGTATATAAAAAGTAGATTAGTGGTTGTCAATGTCTTGAGAAGTGGTGCAGGAACGGTAGGATAGATTGTTTCATTTGTTTGTTTGTATTTTATTAGCTGTGTGGTGTAATTAAAATTTATGGACTTATACTTTCAATATGTCTAAAACTTTTAACACTTATGCTGCCCAAAACCTTATCATTCCTTTAGTTCAATGCCCACCATGATTTGATATTCCCATATGGTTACATTTCTCACTCTTACATTTTTTTTAGTTATAAAAATGTTCTAAAATTGATTGTGGTGAAGATTGCACAATTCTGAAATATACTATAAACTAATGTACACACATTTATATGTATATATAAATTGTATAAATTTGTGTAATTCTATGTGTGTGTGAATTATATCCCAATAAAGCTGTTACCCTGATGAATACTGGGGGGAAAATATCCATTATAATTCAGTCATTCTTGGCTGCATCTAAATCCTTCTACTCACCTACAGCAGAGTCACTGAATGAGATCATCAATTTAAAAGTACTTTGAAAAATTTAACAATGACAAAATAAATGTATTCAAAGGAAATAATACAATCATAATTGAAGAAATAAAGAAAGACATGAATAAATGGAAAGAGACACTTCGCTCCCAACTGGCAAGACTAAAATACAAGAAAGATAAGACTCTTTAAGTTAATATATAAATTTAATACAATATCAATTAAAAATTCTGCAGGGGGTTTTACAGACCATGACACATTTATAGTGAAATTCACCTGGAACAATAAAAAGACAAAATGCCAAAATATACCACTGTAAATAATGATGGTATATAGCTTCTCAGGTTTTAAACCTTATTACAAAGCTATACATATATAAAAGACCTTTTGGCATTGAATTAAAAATGAAGATTGATCAATTAAATAGCATATTTTAAACAAGGAGAGCCAAATTTATAAAAATGTCTCCAGTTGGCTAGAAAGAACACACACACACACACACACACACACACACACACACACACACAAGGGAACACTAACAAATAAATATCGGTGGGGAAACTGTGTATCCATAAGAAGAGAACTGAATTTTGTTATATGTCTCTCACATCATATGCTTCAATAAATTCCAGATGGATCAAAAAGTAGACATACAAATCTAAACTGTGAAACTAAAAAAAAAAAACCAGAACAGCCTTGTTTATCTAGCTATTGTAGCCATTGAAAAAATAAAGGGTATCATCGAAGCCAAGACAATGTGCTCAAATATATGACAGAAAATCTTGTGCACATTGTACTATAATAAGATAAAGATCAAAAAGGAAACCACCAAAAGGGAAAATATATACAATTGAGAACTTTCAAAACACACCAGTCAGAACATATAAATAAATAATGAAACATACGAGATAAATGTATAAAACTCACTAGATGAATCGTCAAAAAAAATGGACAACAAGCACAATAGGGAACATATTCAGTATATAATCACAGGACAAAACATGTGACCTCAGCATAATACAAATTAAATCACAATGTCCCCCAGCTTGGTAGTATGTGTGTAATAAAGACCACTGTCAGGAAACAGGTCACCACATAAATTGCTGGTGGAATTTCTGGAACACACTATGACAGCATGTAACTGCTCTTTGCCCAAGTAATTCCATTTGCAGAAATATACCCCCAAGGATATAATCCAAAATAAATGAAAATAATTTATGCAAAAATGTTCATTATATTGCTGGTTAAATATTCATCTGCTGTATATGTATCTGTAAGTCACTATTCATACACTTAGGGGATTCAATTATGTATAAGACCCAATCCCTGCCCTCAAGGAGCCTATAACATAACAGGGAAGACAACTGTATGTGTAACATGTTCTTTCATGTAAATAAAGACAAAGAGCTACAAGAGCAAAAAAGAAGAACTGATTTTATTCCACGGGGCTGGAGCAGGGTGGGGGTGGGGAAAAGAAAGGTATCATGGAAGAGGTAGTATTGAACCAGAACCTTAAAAGGTGAGTAGAGTTTGGTGCAAAATGGGAGTGGTTAAAAGATATTCCATGAAAGATTCCAAATGCTCAATAACTG
This sequence comes from Zalophus californianus, assembly GCF_009762305.2. Classification (NCBI taxonomy): domain Eukaryota; kingdom Metazoa; phylum Chordata; class Mammalia; order Carnivora; family Otariidae; genus Zalophus; species Zalophus californianus. The sequence goes on from NC_045612.1 coordinate 19,741,064, forward strand.
GAGGATGGCTAAACGCACTATTGGATATTAACAGGATGGATGGCTATACAATCGTTAGAATCAACCAAAAGAAATATATTTGTGAAATAACCTCAAGCCACATAAAACCATGACTGGACCTGAAAAAAGTCAGCCAGGTAAGCACTCAAAGTGCTGGATATCCGTGTTTGATTCACTAAAGTTGCTCAAGTTTCATAATTTTAAAAAGTCAACAACACTGTATAAATATGAGGGCTAAAGCAAACCTACAAGCATTTGCTCTGATCCTTCTCTGGGATTAAACTCTCAGTCAAGGAGGGCTGTGAATTTTGGGTTTCTGCAGTATCTTCAGGCAAGTAAAAGTGGCAGTTGCTTGTGGTTACTGTAGGGGGCTGGATTCTGTGCTTCCTCCACTTTCACATCTCCTATGAATGAACACAAATCATCTCCTATGAACGAGCAGCTTGATGTGCTGCTCCCCACACTCTTCACCCTCTCTCCCCATCACATCCTAGCCCACTAAATCCTCTTCTATTTCAACAAAGCAATTGCAATGTCCAGTCTCCAAAATCCCTGAGTAATGGGACAGGAGTTAGGAGGACTCAGAACATCTGTCTTGTTTTTACTAAGTCTACTGACAGGAAAAAACAAAAGCACCTGGGATTGGGAACCTTAGTTTATGTAAGCTTGGAATTCATCAGCTCTGATTTCTGCCTGCTACATTCTTACCCAAATTTATTGTGTGTTCCCTCTGCAGACATAAAATAGAAATGTGAAAAGCAATTTAGTTACTCAAAGAAAAACTTGTCTCTCTGGCTAAAGTTTTTCAAGTTTTAGGCCCCAGGCAGATACATCAAAATAGATCAGTTTTTACTGTATAGCCAAAATCAGTGGCTCTCTGTGAAAGGGCCTGCCCCCTTGTTTGCTCTCCTCCACTCCAAATGGAAGGATTTTGATAAAATGCAAAATGCCACAAACTCACCTGCAACGTCTTGTCATTTTTATCAAGGTCACATCTAGCATTTAGCACTGGTGTCCCTTAGTGGTTTTTGCTGGAAGGACCGAGGTTATTAGCCTCTTGGACTTCTATCCATATAAATAGCTAATCATGGGCCAACTGTATGGTATTTAACACAAGCAATATACGTCATATAATACAGAATCATTCTCCCCTGAGGGAATCTGAGGCTAATTGAAAGGCTACTGTGTAAATAATCTCTCTTTCCTTAACTGTATCTTATGTTTGTGTAAGTGTTAAAAAAAAAAAAAACTCATGCTACTAATTTTTTTCATCCAAATCCCACTCAAAACTATTACTATACTTTTACTGTTCTAACACCCCTGTGAGATTAGTGGGCCAGTGATGGTACACATTAACACAACTGGGCTGTTTGGATCAGGCCGTATCTTCAGGCCCCAAATTAGAAAGAGCAACGGGCAGATGGTCTGAAGAGATGGGCCCTGGCCTCAGCTCTGCCACTAACTACCTGTCTGATATTTGGCTAATAACTCCCCCTTTCTTGTCCTCAGTTTCCTTATCTGTAAAATAAGATATTAAACTGAAAAATTTACAGTTTTTCCCCACTTCTAAGACTCAATGAGTTTAAGTTCATAGACATGTTTCAGAGGCAGCCCACTGTGAACAAAATGTAGCATTATAAAGTTGAAAATATATTGGTTTTGCAATAAAATACACTTGTGCTATTATGTGTCTTGTCTTATATATCGTTTTTCCTTGAGTATCTAATTCTCCCATTTTGATCTGACTAATTTGCTATATAATTATTTTCACTTTTTTCACCACAACCACTATCAGATGATATGACTATAAATATCATTTTTAATTAATAAAATAAGTCAGATTAATTTATGCAGCAAATACTGTCTATTATGTCCTAGGCACTAGGGATGCATAGAGAACAAGATAGACAATATCCCTATTTTCATGAAGCAAGCATACTTGTGGATGGAGACATATAATAAGCAAATATATAAATATGTAATATAATAGAAGTGCTACAAATTAAACACATTAAATGTCATGATAAAAAATAAAGAAGGGTTTTCAATTAAATGCAGTGGATTAGACATTCACATTTATGTATAAATGACACAAAATAAACTATTTTAGAGGCATAAACCCATGAGGAAAAACAAACATGAAACAGTATGAAAAGCATTTTAGGAAAAGGAAAGCAAAAAAGCAACTATCAACTGACTGGGAGACCCAAGAAACCTGAATCCTAAACCAACAGTGCGAAAATGAACAATACAATTTGCACCAATGATCTCCCAAGAGGCTCAAAAATTGGCAGCATCCAGTCACCATTGGGTACTTCTATAAGTGAGGGTGAAAGTGGAGCTGAAAACATGGGAATGTGTTGAAAGATGGTTTACGGAGCAATTAAGCCTCCAAATCCCCTCCTCTTTTCTTTACAGCAAGGTAATTCCCCTACATACTTCCCTCTTACCAAAGAGTAGAAACTTATTCTGATCATTAAAATAAGAGGTGTTTGGACTGGGTGTCTCAGCTAGAACTCAGTGGGTGATCTAGCTATCTACTGTATGTTGAGACCGCCAACCCTCTTCTCCTATTTAGTTCCCAGAAACCTGCAGCCAAGGCTTGCCCCAGGTAGAAGATTGGAAGATTATTTTCTGAGAGAATCTGATCAGCCTTATAGAAAATTATCTAAAAATAATTAGGAGTTCACCAACAGAGGGGATCCAGCCAAATCATCCTATAATAAGGCCCTCCATGACAAAAACTTTAATCAGCTTTTTTTTGTGTCCCACTCAAATATAACCAAACATACAAGGACCCTAAGACATAATTTTTTAAAAAGTCTATCATAAAAGTAAAACATCGAAACAAAAGAGTTAAGAAAAAATAACTTAGGGGAAACATATATCAGAGAGAGGAGAACCTTCAAAACCATTAAGATCATCAGAAATATAAAAGATATTATAGTCATTAAACAAGAATAGCAACTATAAAAAATAAACATTAAGTAAAAGAGTTCTTGGATATTTTAAGAGACAACAGAAATAAAACTTCAATAGTGGTAGTGGAAAATGAAGTTGAGGAATTCTCACAAAAACTAGACCAAAGAAACAGAGATAGAAAATAAGGGGGAAAATTTTAATTTAGAAGTTCAAACCAGGAGTTCCAACATAGCAATGATGGATTTTCCTAAAAGAGAACAGAGAAAACGAGGAAGAAATTATCAAAAAAATAATTTGATAGATAATCTTTTTAATGTACTGTTGGATCCTATTAGCTAAGATCTTGTTGAGAATTTTGGCATCCATATTCATCAGGGATACTGGTCTGAAATTCTCCTTTTTGATGGAGTCTTTGCCCGGTTTTGGGATCAAGGTAATGCTGGCCTCATAGAATGAGTCTGGAAGTTTTCCTTCTGTTCCTGTTTTTTGAAACAGCTTCAGAAGAATAGGTATTATTGCTTCTTTGAATGTTTGGTAGAATTCCCAGGAAATCCACCAGGTCCTGGACTCTTGTTTCTTGGGAGGTTTTGATCACTGCTTCAATCTCGTTACTGGTTATTGGTTACCTGATTTCAAGCTATATTACAAAGCTGTGATCACCAAGCCAGCATGGTACTAGCACAAAAACAGAAACATAGATCAATGGAACAGAATAGGGAGCCCAGAAATAGACCCTCAACTCTATGGTCAACTCATCTTCGACAAAGCAGAAAAAAAATATCCAATGGAAAAAAGACAGTCTCTTCAACAAATGGTGCTGGGAAAATTGGACAGTTATATACAGAAGAATGAAACTCGACCATTCTCTTACACCGTACACAAAGATAAATCTAAATGGATGAAAGACCCCAATGTGAGACAGGAGTCCACCAAAATCTTAAAGGAGAACACAGGCAGCAACCTCTTTGACCTCAGCTGCAGCAACTTCTTCCTAGAAACATCGCGAAAGGCAAGGGAAGCAAGGGCAAAAATGAACTATTGGGACTTCACCAAGATAAAAAGCTTTTGCACAGCAAAAGAAACAGTCCACAAAACCAAAAGACAACCGACAGAATGGGAGAAGATATTGGCAAATGACACATCAGATAAAGGGCTAGGATCCAAAATCTACAAAGAACTTATAGAACTCAACACCCAAAGAACAAATGATCCAATCAAGAAATGGGCAGAAGACATGAACAAACATTTTTCCAAAGAAGACATCTAAATGGCCAACAGACACATGAAAAAGTGCTCAACATCGCTCGGCATCAGGGAAATCCAAATCAAAACCTCAGTGAGATACCACCTCACACCAGTCAGAATGCCTAAAATTAACAAGTCAGGAAACAACAGATGTTGGCAGGGATGCGGAGAAAGGGGAACCCTCCTACACTGTTGGTGGGAATGCAGGGTGGTGCAGCTACTCTGGAAAAGAGTATGGAGGTTCCTCAAACAGTTGAAAATAAAGCTACCTTATGACCCAGCAATTGCACTACTGGGTATTTACCCCAAAGATATAAATGTAGAGATCCGAAGGGGTACGTGCACCCAGATGTTTATAGCAGCAATGTCCACAATAGCCAAACTATGGAAAAAGCCAAGATGTCCATTGACAGATGAATGGATAAAGAAGATGTGGTATGTGTATATATATATATATATATATATATATATATATATATATATGTACACACACACACACACACACACACACACACACACACACACACACAATGGAATATTATGCAGCCATCAAAAGGAATGAAATCTTGCCATTTGCAATGATGTAGATGGAACTGGAGGGTATTATGCTGAGCGAAATAAGTCAATCAGAGAAAGACATGTATCATATGATCTCATTGATATGAGGAATTCTTAATCCCGGGAAACAAACCGAGGGGTGCTGGAGTAGCAGGGGTGTGGGAGGGATGGGGTGGCTGGGTGATAGACATTGGGGAGAGTGTGTGCTATGGTGAGTGCTGTGAATTGTGTAAGACTGCTGAATCACAGACCTGTACCTCTGAAACAAATAATACATTACATGTTAAAAAAAAAAAGAAGATAGTAGGAAGGGAGAAATGAAGGGGGGATATCAGTGGGGGAGACGAACCATGAGAGACTATGGACCCTGAGAAACAAACTGAGAGTTCTAGAGGGGAGGGGGTGAGGGAATGGGTTAGCCTGGTGATGGGTATTAAAGAGGGCACGTACTGAAAGGAGCACTGGGAGTTATACGCAAACAATGAATCATGGAACACTACCTCAAAAACTAATGATGTAATGTATGGTGATTAACATAACATAATACAATTTAAAAAGAAAAAAAGAAATAATTTCCAGATTGAAAGGGGCAATTGAATACCCAGCAAAACTGCTGAAAATAGATGCACACTAAGGCATACCACATTGAAATAATAAGAACACTGGAGACCAAGAGATTATATCTAAATGACAGAAATTGAGTAAGAAAGCAAAGAGTAAGGGCCACAGAGATGGCCATAATCATGGCATTGCATAAACCACTATATCCAACCCACTGAATGCTGCCTGCTCTACTCTAAAAGGATATCAGACACATGAAAAAATGTTCAACATCATTAGCCATCAGGGAAATTTAAATCAAAACCACATTGAGATACCACCTGACACCAGTTAGAATGGCAAAAATCACCAAGGCAGGAAACAACAAATCTTGGAGAGGATGTGGAGAAAGGGGAACCCTCTTACACTGTTGGTGGGAATGCAAGCTGGTACAGCCACTTTGGAAAACAGTATGGAGGTTTCTCAAAAAATTAAAAATAGAGCTACCCTATGACCCAGCAATTGCATTCCTGGGTATTGACCCCAAAGACACAGATGTAGTAAAAAGAAGGGCCACATGCACCCCAATGTTCATAGCAGCAATGTCCACAAAAGCCAAACTGTGGAAGGAGCTGAGATGCCTTTCAACAGATGAATGATAAAGAAGATGTGGTTCATATACACAATGGAATATTACTCAGCCATCAGAAAGGATGAATACTCACCATTTGCATCGACATGGATGGGACTGGAAGGGATTATGTTAAGTGAGATAAGTCAAGCAGAGAAAGTCAATTATCATATGGTTTCACTTATTTGTGGAACATAAGGAACAGCATGGAAGACATTAGGAGAAGGAAGGGAAAAATGAAGGGGGGGAATCGGAGGGAGAGATGAACCATGAGAGATTATGGATGCTGAGAAACAAACTGAGGGTTTTAGAGGGGAGGAGGATGGGGGGATGGGTTAGCCCGGTGATGGGTATTAAAGAGAGCACATACTGCATGGAGCACTGGGTGTTATACGCAAATAATGTATCATTGAACACTAAAAAAAAAAAAAAAAGAAGAAAACCTATATCACTTTATAGCAGGAAGGCTAATTTGTCATAGGTTTATCATGAAGATTAAATGAATTAGTATATGTAAAGTGCTTAGGAGAGTGCCTGGTGCATATTAATCGTTATAACTCTCTGTCCTTAATATTGTTATCATACTAGTCTTTGGGAAAAATAACTTTAAATATTTGCACTGGCAAGGAATATTTAGAGACACAGAAAATAGAATAGAAATGCCAGATAAATATGGTTTGGCAGTGGCTTTCTAAGTATGTGGGTACTTCATCATCCCTTGTTATTTCCTTTAACCCTGCCCACACCTTTATAAATCTTTTATTAAATTCTCTTAAAGTAAAAAAAAAAGAAGAAGAACACATACAACCTGGTGGAAATACAAGATCTCATAGCTACTTTAGAAAACAGTATGGCAGTTTCTAATATAGTTGGACATATATATATATATATGTATATATATATATATATATAATTCAGGAATCCCACTCCTAGGTATTTACCCAAGAGAAATAAAAACTATGTATAAAGAAAAAATAATAAAAGGACATCCAGTATCCAAAAACTTCTCTCTACCTCCACTGTACCATCTTAGCTCAATTCACTATTATCTTTCTCTTGGAGTACTACAATAGCCTATAATTGGGCTTTCTACCTTCACTCTGGCTCCCTATAGCCCATCCTCCAGACAGCACCCAGAAGCATCTTTGCAAAGTGTTAATCAGACCCCTTTCTTCCTTTCTTAACCCCCTCAATTGCTTTCCACTGCATCGAAGATTAAATCCAAGCTTTTCACCATAGCATTCTGGATTCCTCATATTATGGCCCCTAAATATCTTTTGACATCGTCATCTGTGTCTCTCAGTACTTCCAGCCACAGTGGGTTTCTTTGTGGCTTATGTGTATGCCCCATACATTTCCAACTTCGATCTTTTGCACTAGTCTACCTGCAATTCTCTAGGTCTTTCTCATCACTCACCACTTTAGTTCTCAACTCATTTGTCACTTCCCTGGAGAAAAATTCCCTAGTCAACTTATGTAAGGTGGTCACTGACCCAACAATTCTCCACTCCATTTTATTCACAGAAGCTATTCCCACCTAAAGTTACGTTTTAAAATTCATTTCTCTATATATTTATTATCCATCTTCCCCCACTAGATGTAAGCTCTATATAGGCAAAAAATATTTTTTGCCTTTCTTATTTATCACTGTATTTCAGCATCTAGAACAGAAGCATGTCAGAGATGCTCAATAAATATTGCCTGAATTTATTAATGGATTAACCACAAAGAGTTCATAATTCTTAACACAATAACAGAATACAGTTGCAGATACACTTGGTTAGTCACCATATATTAAGGAATCTAAAAGGTAAGCCATGGATGAGGAAAAAATAATAAACAGGCTCATCAAGGTCACACCTGAAGAGGAACCAATAGTTTTGAACTCTGATGTGATGTCCTCCAGTTTCTTTGTGTCCATGACTAGAGGAGTAGCAAACATAGAGAAAAGAAACACTAGTGAGGAAGAAATACACAAACGCTGTGAAATGAAGTGTGTATGTGCAAGAAAGGGAGGGTTGTTTTGATGCAAAGGAGGGTAGTCAAGGCCAGTTTCTCACTATAACAATGCAACAAATAACTTGTATTACCCAACCCCTGAAGATCTGGGCTCTAATGGATTCTCAAGAATATAAACTCAAATTGGTGGCATTAGATTTCCTTTCTTTTTTTTTTTAACAGAAAAACAAATTTAATTTCATATGCACAGTAGCCCCAAAGAGATTCAAAGCAGTGACCAAAGCAGGCAACTTTTTTAGCTTTTAGATTAAGAAATACTTGTTTGTGAAGATGTAACAAAACAAAGGGTTTGGACTTGGGGTAGCAAATTAATGAAGAAGTAACAAAGTTTGTTTATACAGCCTTCTCAGCCTTGAATTTCCTGTTTCTGGCAGTAAGGATGCCCTCTACCCTCCTGGTGCAGGGAAGGTCCTTTTCAGATGGGAGGCTTAATACCCATCACCAGGCTAACCCAGCCCCCTACTCTCCCCCCCTCTAGAACGTTCAGTTTGTTTTTCAGAGTCCATCGTCTCTCATGGTTCGTCTCCCCCTTTCTTTACAGATCACATGGCAGGTCCTGTTTAGGAGATAGTAATTATCTTAGTCTGCTCAGGCTGCTGTAACAAAATACCACTGGGTAAATTAAACAACAGAAATTTATTTTCTCCCAGTTCTAGAAACTGGAAGTGCAAGACCAAGGTGCCAACATGGTTGATTTCTAGTGAGAACACTCTTCCGGGCTTGCAAACAACCCCTTTCTTCTTGTGTTCTCACATACAGGGGGAGAGCACTCTCTGGCATCTCTTCTTTTGAAGAGAGTATAAGAATTTTCAGGGGTAGGGGGACACAGTTCAGTCCATAGCAGTATTGAAACTTGCAGAGAAAAGAGGCAAAGGGTCAGGCGGGCCTGCTAGATGATATACAGTTGAGTGAATAGAGTCTGCGATCATATTCCCTTCCAGATTTATCTAAAGCCCTCGTACATTTACAATTATCCAACTCCCAGCACTTCCCTCTCCATCCTCCCACCCTTCCAAACCACTATGTGATAAATATAAAGATTATTGTAAAGTCATCTGATGGGATCAAGTTTCATAGACATAAAAGGAATTCCTTTGTGTTTAATAAATCCAGTATCTATCTTAGGGAATTAATATGTTCAAAATCACTCTGAAAATAAGATTTCAAGCCAGAATTGAGACACAGAACTCTTGTATCCCAACAAAAATCTTTTCCCTCTACAGACTTAGCTATTGTCCTAAGAGACCCATGCTTCAGGTTGGTTCTAAGAGAATTCAACAGATATTTAAGGGCTGCTAAAATGCTGGGTCACTGTGACCCTTAGTCTGTATTTCACTGTTCAATTCCATCTTCCTGGACAGTCTATCAAGTAACTGAAAATCAGGGAGAACCCCTCCTCCACCAACCTTGAATTTCATTAAGGAAGAAGTACACTATGTACTTGTTCCCTTGGCACTTCAGGTGGCAAATTTTATCCTTTCCCAGCCCAATTAGAAACTTGCAAGCACCTTGTTCTCCTGCTAGCTGTCTTCAAGGACAGCGTGCTCTCTAAGACCCACATGACAATAAATATTACCTATCATAGACCAGTAATTCCATACCAGAGTTGAAAATATCAAGATTACTACTAAGATTGAAGCATTGACTAGAAAATAGTCCCAGTGATCTACTGATTATGAAGCAGTTATGGGTGTCACCTTCCCAAAACTCATGTTCTCCAAGGAACCTTGTATGATAAAAACTCACTGGGTTTTTATCTGACTACTTGATTACTCCACTTTGCACTCTATTGTTTACCCTTGTTAAGTTGTTGCTTTGAAAACACTACTTTGGTATTCAGAGTTGTCACTGTGCAAGTGTGCGCTCTCCCTAACAAACTTGTGGGTTCCATATAGCTGTGTCTGAGTATGGTCTTCAATACCTGTGCTTTATATGTTCTAAATTTTACTTTCTTACATTTCTTTTCACAGACACAACAATCTAATATTATAAGGAAGCATAAGAGCTAAGGATATGGCTCATGCACCACATATAGCATGCTGAATAGTAAAATGTGACATCTGCTATGATTCTCTGCAATGATAGTAGCTAAGTGGTTAAAATTTGATGCCCACGTATCTCCCCCCTAACCTCCCTTCAACAGTCCTTCTATGTCCCAATGTCTCCCTTATGTAATTGCCAAAAAAACCTTGATAAAGCTGATAATTGGATGGAGCAGGAACGCCATAAGTAATCTAGCCCTTGCTGTCCCACTCCTCTCAGTGTTTCCTTTTTTTTTTTCTTGCTGCTAGTGATGTTTGTGGGGGAGGAAGAAAAGAAGGCAAGAGAGAATTTACTGGATCCTTGAGCATTCTCTGCCAACTGGATGAGAGGGAGGAAACCTATGGGCTGCTTTTTTCACTTCATTTCCCTTTCCCTAATCCTGAAGAAGAGTTTTCATACTCCCTCCTTCTCCCATTAGTGAAACAATGAATAAATGGATAGTCTGGGTGTCCATCTTGAAGAGGTTTCCAATGAAGGTATAAGCAGAGATTGGCTCTGATTTATCTGACAAGCTGATAACTGTTTCTAGTGTTTTTCAAAAACTTCTATTAAGTAGGTTACTTAAAGCTATGCTTAATCTTTTTCTTCTCTTTCTCCTGTTTCCTCATCTTAAACAGAAGCCTACTTCTACAATTACCTCCAGATAACCCTTCTTAGCTAACACACTCTTTTGTAATAAACCCCCTACCCACACACACAACATAGGTGAAATGATTAGGCAGAATGTAATTTTATTGTCACGAACTCTCTCTCCAAGTGGGAAATTTAGAAACTTCATGAATTATACATCAAAACACATACACAAAACCCACCGTGTTCACTGAGCAGAAATTGTACTATTTCTACTACCCATCTTCTAGGCATATACAATCACATTTCCACCATGATACGTATAAATGTACCCAATTAGAAATCATAGAATTGTCAAATGTCAGAGTGGGAGTTGAGTATAGAGAAAAATTTAGTCTAACCCTCTCATTTTCCAGAGGATAAAACTACTATCCAGACAGAGAGCTTTCCAAAGGTCACTTAGGTAGTTGAAAATAGAAGTGAGACCAAAACAATGGCCATGTTTATGATCCTCTGTGTCAAAACAAACAAACAAACAAACAAATATTCAACCAAGAATTTAAGAGTATATGGATCCATCCTCCAGATAAGGAAGCATCAATCTTTTCACAGCAAAAAATGATCCTATTCATCATGTCTGAGCTTCTCTGCTCTTTTCTGTACTGCTTTGCTGCTGTTGTCAATTCCCAGAGCACTTCCCTTCCCCTGCTTCTGAACAGCCCCCATGAATGAGCAATTCCTGAACGCATTTGCTATGATGTTTGCAAAAACAGCCACTCAGAGAAAAGGTCAGTGTCATTGTACTCTGTTTCCAAATATGCCCCTTTAAAAAATCAGGCATTACTATACTGAATACCAATTGCCTAAAGACTTACAAATCTCCTCTAGGAAAGTCCAAGGCTCCTGAAAAAATACAAAATCCAATACATGTTGTGATGTGATTTACCAAACTGAAAAAGAATTACAAAATGGTCATGAAGAGACACCATTTTTCCACTGGCCTGGGGATTCCAGCTGCAAGAGGAGGACACGATTCCTCATTTCTCAGTATGCTCAGACATTTCTCTAGTCAGGCAGGCTCCACACATACTCTCTGGTCACTAGAAATAGGGATACAGGTCTCTAGGGAGTCTCCAAACAAAGTGGAGCCAAAAAGGAAAAGAATGCTTATTTATTTATTTTTTAAATTTTTTATTGTTATGTTAATCACCATACATTACATCATTAGTTTTTAATGTAGTGTTCCATGATTCATTGTTTGTGCATAATACCCAGTGCTCCATGCAGAATGTGCCCTCTTTAATACCCATCACCAGGCTAACCCATCCCCCCACCCCCCTCCCCTCTAGAACCCTCAGTTTTTTTTTTCAGAGTCCATCATCTCTCATGGTTCGTCTCTCCCTCCGATTCCTCCCCCTTCATTCTTCCCCTCCTGCTATCTTCTTCTTCTTTTTTTTTCTTAACATATATTGCATTATTTGTTTCAGAGGTACAGATCTGTGATTCAACAGTCTTGCACAATTCACAGTGCTCACCATAGCACATACCTTCCCCAATGTCTATCACCCAGCCACCCCCTCCCTCCCACCCCCCACCACTCCAGCTACCCTCAGTTTGTTTCCTGAGATTAAGAGTTCCTCATATCAGTGAGGTCATATGATACATGTCTTTCTCTGATTGACTTATTTCACTCAGCATAACACCCTCCAGTTCCATCCACGTTGTTGCAAATGGCAAGATCTCATTCCTTTTGATGGCTGCATAATAAGGGAATACTTATTTATAGCCCATTTTGCCAAGTACTTCTGATTTTAGTACTTCCCTGGTAATTGTCAGTCTGCTCTGAACTCTGGATCTTCCACAACACAAAATCATGCTTGCTGTTTCTCTTAGATGCTGCTGCCATCATTAATCAGGTGGTACACACAAAGACCTTCACAATTGTGCCCAACCTACTACCTTCTACGATTCTCTCCTGTACTACAGCCATACCAGACAACTCTAAGTTACTGCACACATCATGTACTTTGAGACCTCACAGTTCTCCCCTCTATATCTTCACAATAGTGCTTCAAATTGCTTTTTATTCTTCAAGACTCATCTAAAAAGTCATTTTCTCTTTAAATTCTTCCATGACCCCTACCGCCAAGCCAAATTAATTGTTCTATATATAATTTCTATTCTCCCATTAATTCATTCACAAATTTTTGAGTACCAACTACTTGTCATACACTTTGCTAAGCACTGGGAATATAGAAGAAGATAGATATGGTCCCTGCCCTCATAGAATTTATAAGATAATAGGAGGGATCAATAGTTCCAATAAATACTTTTTATAGGGGAAGTACAGGTGGCTATGGGATGTCACTGCAAGGATCTGACATAGACTAGAGAGGTTAGAGAAGGTCTACCTGAATAAAAAGTATTTAAATTGAGACCTGAAGTAGGAATATGAGTTAGCCCCATGTAGAGGGTATTACCTTCCAGACAGAGAATATGAGCATATGAAAAAAACAGTGAGGCAAGGAAGAACTTCAGGGTTTCAAGGAACTGAAAGAAGGAGAGCACAAAATGGGAATTCAGGAGAAGGCCAAGCATTGTAGGCTACATTAATAATTCTGGACCTTATGCTTTATTCTCCACAGGGTGATACAAGCTAAGATGGATTGGGCTTGTGCCAATGTCCCCATATGTACAGAACTGAATAAAGTGGGTCTCTGAGAAGAAAAGAATAATTCTGGACCTTAAAGTAAGAAGAATGGGAAGTCACTAAAAAGTATTAGCCTGGGACTGTTCAGAGGGAACAAATTTGATACAGAGACATGTTAATGGCCTGGAATAGGATGATAAAGAGAAGTAGATACATTTGAGTGATATTTAAGATCACAAATCTATAGGACTTAAATAATGGAATCTTAAGAAAGATGAGAGGCTTCAAAATGATAAAAATTAATAATGCTATATTTTATTGAGGTAAGGAATAATATAGGAGGGTCAAAATTGGTTTTAGGCAGTGGGGTGGGTAGATAAAGAGTTTTATTTTGGAAATACTGAGTTTAAGGTGCTTATGAGATATACAAGTGAATATAAAAAATAGGTGCATGGTTCTGGAACTCAGAAGAGAGAGTTAAATTAAGGATAAGAAACTGAATCATCAGCATAAAGATGGCTATTGAAATCATGAAAGTGGATGATTTTATTTCAGGAAGAGAATAGAATGAGCAAAGAAAAACTCTGTGACATCACAACAAACATTTAAATGTTATATGGAGAAGCCACAAAAGGAGATGGAGAAAGAATGGTCAGAGAAATAAAAGGAAAACCAGGGGAGTGAGGTTCTCAAAATCCAAGGAAAGAGGGTACATCAAGAAAGAAGGTGATCATCTGAGATGAATGCTGTTGAATTGCCAAGAAGGATGAATTTAGCATCATGGGTGTCATTGTGACCTTATCGAGAGCTATTTCAGTGGAGTCTTGTGGAGCAGAAGACAGATTGGAGTGGGTCGAGGTGAAGAAATGGAGACAAAAATGTAGACAATTCAAGAAATTTGTGTTTGATGGAAGGAGTGAAATTGTTCAGTAACTGAGAGGGCTAAGGGATCCAGGGGGGTTCACTTGTTTGTTTGAACATAGGAGACTATATGTTTAAAAGCTGAAAAAAGAATCCAATAGAGAAAGATTGCTTGAAGATACAGGAAAGAAGTCAACTGATGGCATAAATCTCCTAGGAAAGCAAAAGGGGAAGGGATCCAGAATATAGATGAAAGGATTGGCTTTTATTAAAAGGAAGGTTATCCCTCCATGATAACATTAAGAAAAAAAGAGGGTAGCTGAAATGTACATAGTCTCTAGGTTTGGAGGTAGAGTTAAATAGGCAGTGAGAAATTCTGCCAGGATTCAGGAGAGGGAGAATGACAAGAGAGAAGTTTAAAAGATCATTTTTTGCCATTTTACCAGAATGCCTTCTTTTTCTAGAGCTCCCACATGATTACTAGGAGATAGTGTAATGCAGTAGTTAAGAAAAGAGAGCATGAGCAAGAGTTTCTGGTAAGAACCGTGGCTCTACCATCAACTAGTTTATGACTTTGTGCAAATCACTTTTTTTTTGTTTCCTCATCTGTGAAAAAGGAGATCATATTTTTACCTCCCTCAGTTTTATTATAAAAATTAATTGAGTTAAGGGGCACCTGGGTAGCTTGGTCAGTTAAGCATCCAACTCTTGGTTTCGGCTGAGGTCATGATCTCAGGGTCGTGGGCTCAAGCCCCACATGGGGCTCAACGTTCAGCATGGAGTGTGCTTGAGCTTCTCTCTCTCTTTTTGCCCTTCCCCTGCTCATGTGTGCACACTCTCAGCATGGAATGTGCTTGAGCTTCTCTCTCTCTTTTTGCCCTTCCCCTGCTCATGTGTGCACACTCTCTCTCCAATAAATAAATAAATAAATAAATAAATAAATAAAATATCTTTTAAAATTAATTAAATTAATATACATGAGGGGCTTAAAAGAGTGCCTGACAAATAATAAGCACTCTAGTGTTGCTTTCATTATTACTCCTCTCCAAATATCACCTGAGTCTGTTTGTTATTGGATTACATGGAGATACAAAAGGCAACTATTAGGTATAAGGGAAGGTGAAGTTTTTCTTCAAAAGTAGTTGATATTTTCATTTTCTAACTAGAGTAAAAATACAACAGGGACATGAGGTTTGAAAAAAATATATATATACACATACACACACACTGCATATATATATGTATACACACGGTATATAATCACACATATGTACACATTATTTATGTATATGTATGGATTTTATACATATATGTATATGTATGGGATATATATAGGAGATATATACACACACACACACACACACACACACACACATGTTTATATATATATTCCCAAGAAATCAGTGAATACCCATATATCACAGTAGGGAGGACTTGGTCCATAGAGGATGGAACTGAGAGTGGTTTCTAATAAGGAGCCTAGAGGATTGCCTTGAGCCCTAGGGTGATCCTTTTCTAAATACAGCAGCAGAAACACTACCACCAGTTGAGGTTTTCAATTCTTATTCCAGCCTTCTTCTCTTTTTCTATTTTAGGAGGAAAGGTTCACATCCATAGCTGAAAAAATCACTGATTCTTTTTTATGTGGAGGTAGTGGAACTGTTTCTTTCTGGAATAGCTTTGGAAATAGCCACAAAACATCTGGGTAAGTTCCATAGGAGCGGGACCCCAACCTAAATACATAAACATTTGCTCCCCACATTTACTGCAGGAGTATTGTGCCAAATTAGTGACTTGGATATAAAGGTTGAAAGACTGAAGATACTTACGTGTTTGGGTGGAAAATATGGTGCCAGCTTGAGGAAAAGAGAGAACAAGCAGTTAAATAGAACTAGCTTATATAGTGCCTAGAAGGACAAATCAGAAACGTGGACTGTCAAACTTTGCTGATACAATTTGCATTAGTGAAAAGCCTAGATTACGTGTACATAATAATATGCCACTTTATTATTTTCAGTACATTCTGTACATATGAAATGACTAAATGTTGCCTAGCAGAGGTCCCACCAGACCTGATCCTGCTTGGTTTATAATTAGCACATTTATTTGTTAGTATGCAAATGACTACTGCTATAGTACTTGGGAAAAATTGTGTTGTTAAGTAAATGCAGTATTCCTCCTGCAGTTTTGCTCCAACTATTCATTAGTGCTGCCAACCTCTTTTTTTCAGAGAGTACAACATTAAACAGCAAACCAGAAGTGCGTGAATTTATACAATGGCAGTCCAGTTGTGTTAGACTTGGGAAGGTGGTATGGATGCATGGCAGAACTTTAAGTAGCAAGTGTGTAAAACGGATCTCACAGCAGCATAGATAAGGTGCAAACTGGAATAAGCAAGGACAAATCTTCCCATTTGTAAACCCATTTGCTCTCGTTTAAACTTACCCAGATATAGCAAAAACACTTTGGCATCAAGATTCAAAGTCTAGCTCCATCACTTACTTGCTTTTGACTTTGGCTCAGCAAGCTCTTATGTGCCTAGAACATAGGTTTTCTCTTCACAAATGTGAAGATATAAACAGTATAGTGGCAATATAGCATAGTGGTTAAGCAAGAGGACTCTGAAGTCAGACCAACCGAGCTTAGAATCCTGACCACTACACCAGCTATATGTCATTTTCATCAAGTTATTTAACTTTTTTAATCTTTGATTTCTTCATCTGTAAATGGAACATCTTAGTAGCCCTACTTAACTCAGAGTTGTGAATATTTAATAAGATAATCCACAAAAAGCACTTAGCAAGGTGTCTGTAATATATCAAGCCCTAAATAAACACTAGGTCTTAAAGTGTTACCCCAAAATCTTCTTCACTTTGGCTTATGCCCAATCAACTCCACTATAAATGGTCTTGTTAAGAACACTAAACATTACCTCTGTATAGCTTAAGTCAGTGGACATCCCTACATGATGTCAGCAGCATTTAATTCAGATGACTAATTTCTCCTTTTTGAAATGTAAAAACTGAGACGATTTCAGGAAGATGTGAGGAAGTGTTAATTACTTAAAGGATAAAATTTTGGATCAGGTGCTGGAAGAGGATTGTGGCATCTCTTTCTCTGGAACACTAAAATGTGCTCAGCTATGCTATCACATGCATATTGAATACTCAACTGCCCAAAGACAGAAGCTGGGTTCGATGGTCTCTGGAGATTTCTTTTTGCCTTTAGAGTCTATGATTTTTCCAAATTAGTGAACAATAGCAGCTACTATTTGTGCAGAAATAGTTAACTATAGACATGGGCATTTGGCATGTGCCCTGCAATTCTCAAAAAACCTTATAAAATGGGTATTCTCCACATTTTGAAATTGATGAAATTGACTTAGAAAAAGCACAAATAACAAAGTCATGAAAATATTGAGTGGTAAATTCAGAATATTAACTTTTTCATTTAATCACTCATTCTTTTTTATTTTTTATTATTTTTTATTATATGCAGTTAGCCACTGTATAGTACATAATTAGTTTTTGATGTAGTGTTCAATGATTCATTAGTTAAGTATAACACCTAGTGCTCATTCGTATATAAATCCAACTAATATTTACTGGGCACCTACCACGTGCCAAGCACCATCTTTAGTACTGGACTACAGCATTGAACATAGTAGATAAAATTCATGACCTTGTTGAGCTTTTATTTTAGTAGGAAGAGAATATGAGCCAATACTGTCTGGTTCCAAGACCTTGATTCAATTCTATAATCTAGTATAATGTCCTCTGACCAGTTTTTGTATCATTACTATTTTATAGTGAGGTTGAATTTTTTTCCTTTTTAGACACAGCAGAATCATGCACCAAGGAAACCGAACTATTTCCAAATTCTTCCTCCTGGGACTCACTGTGGGGTCTGAACAGCAGAACTCATTTTTATGCTATTTCTGTGCATGTATCTGGTCACCATGGTAGGAAACTTACTTATCATCCTGGCTATTATCAATGATGCTCACCTTCATAGCCCCATGTACTTCTTCCTTGCCAATCTATCCTTCACTGACATCTGCTTCATAACCACTACAATCCCCAAAATGTTGGCAGACATCCAAAGCCAGAACCCAACCATCTCCTTTGCAGGATGCCTTACACAAATGTACTTTTTTATGTTGCTGGTGGACCAGGACAATTTCCTTTTGGCAGCCATGGCATATGACTGGTATGTTGCCATTTGTCACCCATTACATTATGCTGCATTACTGAGCCCCAAGCGTTGTGCCCTATTGGTAGTGACACCATGGGTCATCTCCAACCTTGTCTCAATACTGATCTAAGTCTGCTAGGTCTCTTGACCATCTGTGATCAGAAAAAAATCCCACACTTTTTCTGTGACCTGGAACCCATTTTAAAGCTTGCTTGCTCACTCAAATCAATGACTTGACAATCTTAGTCGTTGGGGGAGCAGTTATCTTTATCCCCTTCACCTTCATTATTGTCTCCTATGCCCTTATTTGTTGCACTGTACTTGGGGGTCCTTCAGCCAAGGGGAAGTGGAAAACATTCTCCACTTGTGGCTCCCATCTCTCAGCTGTGGCCCTTTCCTATGGATCCATCATCAGGGTCTACTTTCTTCCCTCTTCTGCCTATTCAGTAGAAAGGGATAAGGCAGCTGCCATGATGTATACAATTATAACTCCCATGATGAACCCCTTCATCCATAGTCTAAGGAACAAGGACGTGAAAGGATCACTGAGGAGACTATTCAGCAAGAAAACATTTTTCTGGAGATGGTGAGCCCTGCCATAAGAGACATCTCTATCAACCTTTTATACTTGGATTAGTACACGGAGGGTCCAAAGCCTCAGGCTACTGTGCTACTATGGCAGTTTCTTTCTCATCCATCTCCTGCCCCCAATCCAGGTCCAAGACTCTAGATGAGCTCTCCATTAAAAACAACAACAGTAACAAAACAAAACAAAAATATTCCTTTATTCCACAGTCTTTTACCACTTACATACAGTTTTCCCTGAATAATTTCATGGTCGTATAGTCAGTACTGACTAATTGTTCTCTAATTTTTGGTTTGTGTTTCCCTTTTGTTTCTACCAAACCCTACATGTTAGGTCATTGATGGAAGGAAGGAAGGAAGGAAGGAAGGAAGGAAGGAAGGAAGGAAGGTAGGAAGGAAGGAAGGTAGGAAGGAAGGAAAGAAAGAGTTGATAATAGCTCATGTATCTTATAGATAATAGCATGTTAGAGTTCACAACTTCCAAACAATAACTTGATTCTCACAATAACTCTTTGAGGAAAATACCATATCATTCTTACACACAAAGCAAGAAAAAAGACATATTAGTAGAAGAAAAGCAAGCTAAGAGAAAAACAATCATGTCACTTGTTCTGCTCTAAGCCCTGCAGAGGTTCCCCACTGAAGATAAAGTTCTTCAGCATTTAAGATCCTCTACCACCTGAACACATTTATATTGCCAGAAGTTTGAACCATCATTCATTAACCCCTCCCCCACCATCCTTACATTCCAGCTACACTGAACACTTTATCATTCTTTGAGCAGTCTACAGATTTGCATGACTCTTGTCTTTTACATGTTACATCTTCTCCTTGGAATACCTGTTCCACTTTCTTCCTACAGATATTTGATGCTCTTAAAAGGCTCCACCTCAAGCCTTACATTCTCTGTGAATTCTTTCATAATTCTCCCATCTCTGTAGATAAAATTATTCTTTTCTCTTCTAGGCTCCTGTAGAACTTTATTTTGTTATTGAATCATTTATCGCAATGAATTATAATTATCAGGATATTTGTTGATGTTATCCAAGATGATCTGAGCTCATTGTGGTGTGCAGGTACTATGTTTTATTAACATTTGTAGCTCTAGCCGGGTATAATGCCTGGAACAAAGTAGGTGCTCAGTAAGCCAAACTGACCAAAAAAATTGTCATCTTTCAAAAGAGAAAATTTAGTTTTAGTTTATCGCATGCTGACTTGTTGAGTAATATCAGATGAGTCAAATAATCTCTCTGGGCTTTAGTGCCCCACTGATATAGTCCATGGAACAGTACAGTAACTTCTGCATACCAGCTACCCACATTAACCATACAGAACTTGTTTGAGGTTAAAACATTCTGAGACAGAAGGCTGTGAAAATGCCATACTGGGTAGATGCCAGGAGTCCAAAATAAATCCAGAGAAACATAAAGAAAATCAGGTATTAAACATATATATGAATATGAGGGCTTGAGGTACATAAGGATTTTTGTGTGGGTATGGAAGCTAAGACATGATACCTGGTCCCTTTTAAGTTGTATCTGTGTAGTATCTGAACACTTGATCACAGAGGAGACTTCAGGCTTTTCATGCACCTAGTACTGATAAAACGTATCCTTTGTATTATACCATCTGGGTTGAATGAACCTATCTCTTTGTTTTATGACATTTTCAGGGCTGGGTTTGTGGCTTTGTGGTTACACAAGCACCACAATAGTCTAGTCAGTGCTACTCAAAGTGTAGTTTGCAGACTTATGCTAATCACGCCACTATTTGTTACTGGTCAGCAGAGAGATTGAGCTAAATTTAGAAATTGAGATGAACATTTAGAAATGTAGAGCAATTTCACATTGCCATGAAATTTTTATTTTATTTTACAAAAGTATCAGTTTACAAAAATTTGGAAATTAAAAAATACTAGAAGCATTAGATTCTTCTTCTCATTCTCTTCCTCCTCTTCCTCCTTCTTTTCCTCCTCCTTCTCCTTCTCCTTAGTCTTCTTCTTCAACATAAAATCTTGAGCAGGGCTCCATATGATGAGTACCTTTTAAGCCAATGCAATCAGGATCTGATAATGTTTAATTTAAAAAGTAGTTAAAGCAGAGTCATTACACACTTTCTCTCTCTCACACACACACCCTTAACACTTTATTTTTCAGGATACTCTATTTTGACTTATTCCATGAAAAATATATTCCTTAGCTAATCTTTTGATTTAGGGCCAAGACCCTTTCTTTCTTTTTTGCCGAGACCCTTTGTTTGCAGGTTGATTGAGTTCTGTGTAATCATTCTTGCATAAACCTTACCCTTAATGCATTATCTTTGACTTCTAGTTTCAGTCTCTTTAAAGTGAAGCAAGAACTTAAAGACACTTGCAAAGCAAGCTAAGTACACAATCCTCCTTGGATAGTTTTTAATTTTGTTCCCAATTTTTTACATCTAATTCAATAACATTAGTCTCCTAAATGCATGTAACTTAGTTTTTGTAGAAACAATATTCTTTTGCCTTCATATTGTGTTGGTTCATATAATTCTATTAAATTTTACTAAAATTAGACTCGCAAAAACAAGTGCAACTAACAAAAACAGATTTTGGAAAAACACAGCTAACTCTTGGTAAGGTAACACAGAATTGGTGGGACAAAACCATAACTGTGTGGGCATATAAAGAGTAGCTGACTAGTTGCAGGTATTCATCAGGGCATGGCCATTAGTCAGAAAGTTTTGTACAGAGAATGGGGAGTGTCTTTAATCTAGAGTTATTTACATCAAGATCAGTTAAGAGAGAGGTCATTGTGTATTCAAAAGATAAAAGCTGCTATGGTTAAAGCCGAGGAAGGGGACCTGAGGGCCTGCTCTTTCAGTCTACTCCTAATCTTGTCTTGGCTCATCTACAGGAACTTGGTATCTAATAGGAAGCAAGAATGTATACCAGCAGCTGACTACAAGTTGCCCATGCTCTGAGAAATATCTCCTCTCCTCCTTTGCCCTTTCTAAACTACCAAAGATTGTTGTGGCAGGGTGAATACATATATAATTTCTCCCCACACTATAGACACACTCATCAAGTTGATGAGGGTTAAGCAAAAACAGTATACAGAAATGCAAGTAATGGGATGGAACCATTGACAGACAAACAAAATTAGATGTCAGTTCCCAAGTCATACCTTGAGGCCAGAAGAAGCCAGAGCAGATAATATTTATTTATTTATTTTTCAAAGCAGATAGCATTTAGCCTAAGATGTTGGTGAGATGACAGAACATCTTCTGTAGTGCCTGAATTGCAAGTGAGACTATCTAAGAAAAGGCCCTGACTCTATGCTGCTGATTTTACTACTTTGGAGGAAAAGGAGCTTTTTAGAATATGTGGCTTCCATAAGGCAGAAACTATATCTTATTCATCTCTGAGGCCCTACCCTCCACTTTGGTGCCTTTCACAGAGTAGGAGCTAAAACTATGCCTGAAATGAATGAGTGAAAATTTGCATACAGGCCCAAAATTTGGGGCAAAATTTTGCCTAAGTAAGGGATTTGAGATAAATCAATCATCTGATCCTAAAACATCTGGAGCTTCAGCAGATCTGACTACATATTCTATGGCCAGAACAAATTTATGTGTAGATAAGATCAGTAGTGGCTTATGGGGTATGATTTGAGATGCACTAAAAATACAAAAAAAAAGGCATATGTAACATACTTATGGGATTGTGTATGAAGAAATGAGAAAAAAACACTGCTTTTGTTACATATATATCTGATCATGATGATTTCAATGTCAGATAAGGAATTCCTATAATACTGGAAGCTTATAGTAGCCTTGGACAAACTATCTTGATGCAGACAACAAAAGAAAAAACACATTCATTAAATACACTGATAAATGAATGATACTTTTACACTCTGAGTCAGCAAAGAAAGAAATGCCTATTGGAAATTATGGTGGAGAGATTTTCTTTGAGAGTATATCAGTGGTCATAGAATCAAACAGACCTGGCTTTGAGTCTTAGCTCTTCCAATTCTATATGGCTTTGGGTAAGTCACTTCACTTATTTAGTCCTCAAACTTCTTCATGTGAAAAATGAGGTTAATAATACCTATCTCAGTGATTTCTTTCAGGGATTAAATCAAATAATGGATATACAGTGCTTTGTACATGATACATGCTTAGCAAATGTGAATACCCTCTCTTCCTTCCTTACATTTTTAGACCCTGAGGATCCAAAAGATCATTAATTCTGTTCTAAGTCATCTGGAAGTTTACCTCAAAGATTACAGGGTTTTAAAAACCTTTCCAAAAGAAGTAAAGATGATAATTTGAAAATAAAAATAGATGTGGAAGAAAGAGAAGAGTGGTATGAATAATCAGAGGAAAGATACAATAATCCTCGACAAAATATTAGCAAGCTGAATTGAACAATATATTAAAAGGATCATATACCATGATAAAGTGGGATTTATTCCACAGATGCAAAGATGGTTCAACATCTGCAAATCAGTTGATGTAATACACCACATTAACAAAATGAAGAATAAAAATCATATGATCATCTCAATAGATGCACAAATGCATTTGACAAAACTCAAAATCCATTTATGAGAAAAATTCTCAACAAAATGGGTAGAGAATGTACCTCAACATAATAAAGGCCATATATGACAAACCCAGTTAACATAGTCAACAGTGAAAAACTGAAATCTTTTCCTCTATGATCAGGAACAAGACAAGGATCCCCAGTCTTGCCACTTTTATTCAACATAGTATTAGAAGTCCTATCCCCTTTCCCAAATTGGGGAAAAAAAGAAGCAAAACTGGCACTATTGCAGATTACATGATATTATTTATAGACTACCCTAAAGATTCCATCAAAAAATGGTCCAAACTAACAAACTAATTCAGCAAAGTTGCAGGATACAAAATCAATAAACAAAACTTTGTTGCATTTCTATACACCAATAATAAACTATCAAAAACAGAAAGAAAGCAATTCCATTTGCATCAGAAAAGTAAAAATACCTAGGAATAAACTAAATCAAGGAGGTGAAAGACCTGTCTACTGAAAACTACAAGACATTAATGAAAGAAATTGAAGAAGATACAAATAAATGGAAAGATATTCCATGCTCATGGATTGAAAGACTCGATATTGTTAAAATTTCCAAACTACCCAAGTAATCTACAGATTCAATACAATTTCTGGGAGCCTGAAGCAGAGATCCTCCTTTAGACCTCACCTAGAAAATAGTGATTAAGTTGGTATGCAATGGCAAGCCGATCAATCCATTGTCCCAATATATAAGCTCCATAGCCTCTCACATCTCCTACACAGAACATAGCCTAATGCTGTGTATGCAGCAGATGCTTTGATAAATTTTCATACTCTTTGGCCATGTAATCCAATTTTGGGGAAAGTAGCCCCAAAATAATTCAAGAGAGGGAAACAATGTTTATTACAAAGTTATTAATTTTGAAGGTCACTACATTTTCTAACTCACTTGCATTTTTCATATTCCACTATGCAGTTAGTTACAAGTGCTTGGTTTCTGAAGTTCATTACCTCATTTCATGTACATTTGTTGAGGACCTTGCCTAGGCCATATAGTGTTTTACATTCTGGTAACAGATATGAAATGTATAGTTTCTGCCCAAAAGAAGCTCACAGAGGTGGAGATAGTCACAATACGGGATAAAAAGTAATGTAAAGAACCATATGAGTACTGAGTCCAAGTATGCAGTGACTACATCTATTGCCTCTGTGTAGGATTTCGGGATACAGAGGCTTAAGTCTCCCCAATAGCCCAAACTAAATTTCACATTGTTTTAGAATGGTGTCATTCTGAGGCAAATGATCTGCTAATTAAATCTGACCATGGAACTGAAATCCTCTATGTCCTCTTAGACCTTGTCACACATTTCTTTCATACATAGTACCCTACTTACTTCTGTAGAAACCTTGTACTTTTCAAACATGCATGTTTGCTTAATATTAGGCAGTTCTGACACACCCAAAGAAAGTGTCCCTCAAACTACTTGAATGCATTTGTATGACACAAACAGTGTATACACAAAACAATGGGATGAACCAATAGCCCAGGATTGTGGAATATTATGCAGCCATCAAAAAGAATGAAATCTTGCCTTTTGCAACAATGTGGATTGCACTAGAGTGTATTAGGCTAAGCAAAGTAAGTCAGCAAGAGAAAGACAAACACCGTATGATTTTACTCATGTGGAAGTTAAGAAACAAAACTCAGTCATTAAGCATCTGCCTTCGGCTGAGGTCATGGTCCCAGGGTCCTGGGGTTGAGACTGGCATCAGGCTCCATGCTCAGCAGGAACCTTGCTTCTCCCTCTCCCTCTCCCCCTGCTTGTGTTCCCTCTCTTGCTGTGTCTTTTTCTGTCAAATAAATAAAATCTTAAAAACAAAAAAGAAACAAAACAGATGAACATATGGGAAAGAAAAAAAGAGAGAGAGCCAAGTGACATGACACATCTATCTCTTAGATCACCCCCCCCAATCAACTTTTCAAAAAATTCTGCCTTGGTGGGAAGTCATCCAGGTACCAAAGCACATTATTTAGCAGTATGAGATTACAGTGTGGAAAAGGAATGAAGTCTGGGGTTAAGGATACTTTTTTTTTTAAAGATTTTATTTATTTATTTGAAAGAGAGAAAATGAGAGAGAAAGCACATGAGAGGGGGAGAGTCAGAGGGAGAAGCAGACTCCCCGCAGAGTGGGGAGCCCGATGCGGGACTCGATCCCGGGACTCCAGGATCATGACCTGAGCGAAGGCAGTCGCTTAACCAACTGACCCACCCAGGCGCCCCAAGGATACTTTTAATAGGCTCAGTCATGAGCACCCATAAATAGGGCTTGCTGACATGAGCTGAATTAGTAAGTATATACACAAGACCAATTACCTGTTGTCAATGGAGCAATGGTCTGGACTCTGCCACTGTCTCCATGAGTATCTTTGCACCATTGTTCTCAAGATTCCCCATTTACAAATGATATTAAACCAAATGTTTTCAAATGTTGCTTCTGACCTCAACATTCTATGATTCTCTTTTAGTGATTTCTTGACAAAAATGTTGCCTCATGCCAATACTTAATAGTAGTTCATAATGCTTGTAAGACAAAGCTAAATAAAGATCTCACTGGAAGAGTTTCTGACTTTAGGTAATTCCAGTCCCTAGGATAACCCCTTGTGACAGGAATAACACCTCAACGTGGGTTCTCTATTCTTGGAGCTAAATGTGTTCTTTGAACATTATGTTGTATACTGCATTTAATATTCCTTAGGGAGTAATGCAGAAATCCTAACAAGATGCCAGACTTTATTTAAAGAAATTATACCATCAGGCAATTGCTTCAACTTTACAGCTGTTTCTTTTTTACCATACCAGAAAGGAAAGGTCTACAGATTTAATTAGTTCAAAGTTTTGAATGTGTATAGAGGCAAGAGCATTTTTCTCTCCTCACCCTTTATGAACCATTCAAAGAACAAGCATTTGAAATCTGAATCCAGGATAACTTAATACAGATCTCAGAATATCCATAAATTCACCAGGGCATGAAAGAGAAAGTCATACAAGAGAAAGTCTATGTATCCACAAAACTGTACCTCTGTTTAGACAGTCATCTCAAAGATGTGTGTTCAGGGCAAGATAAGGAGCCAAACTAGAGAATGTGATAGTTTAAGTTAAAAAAAAAAAAGCCTGTATATGCTTAAGTCACAATGAAAAAACTATACATCAATGATGATGGTATTAAAATAATTACCTATACCCATACTGATGAGAATCACTCACAATTCTATTAAAACCTAAAAGTACAGCATAGGAATATAGTCAATAATACTGTAATAACTGTATGGTGACAGAGGGTGACTACATTTATTATCATGGTGAGCATTTCATAATGCATGTAATTGTCAAATGACTGTGTTGTATACTTGAAACTAATATAATATTGTATGTTGACTATATTTCAATTAAAAATTAAAAAAGGAATGCTTGGTGGAATGTATTCCAAAAGAAGGCTTTGTGGAATACCAAGAAAATATAATTCCACAAAACAAATGAATAAACAAACAAAAAGCAGAATCAGACCTGTAAATATAGAGAACAAACTGATGCTTGCCAGAGGGAAGGGGTGGGGCGGGGCAGAAGGAATGAACAAAAAGGGTGAAGGGGACTGAGAGATACAGGCTTCCAGTTATAGAATGAATAATTCATGGGGATGACAAGTACAGCATAGGGAATATAGTCCGTGATATTATAATTGTGTTGTAGGGTGACATATGGGAGCTACATTTGTGGTGAGTATAACATAATGTATAGAGAAGTTGAATCATTATGTTGTACAACTGAAACTAATGTAACAGTGTATGTCAACTATACTCAATAAAATTTTTTTTTTAAAAAGAAAATACCATTCTATTAAAAACTGTTGGAAATATGGTAGTACATGTATGAATCTAAACTTATAAAAAGGGTTAAATATCTGAAATGAAGGAGGTTCAGAATTGTTTGTGCAATAGGACTTTCCAAGTAAAGGGACATCCAAAAAGTCATAGAAGGTTCATTATAAGTATGGACACCCCCTCACATGTATGGAATGTGAGCCGAAGAGAAGGTTAAGGGTGGCTTCACACTCATAAAAGAAAGAAGAATCATGAAGGCATTTTAGCTCAAAGGGCACCCCAACTTTACCCGGCTGTGCTGGAAAAATATACCCACAAAGGGAAAACAAGCCCCCTAGAGAGAAAGAACTGAAAAAGGGGGCAAAGGTAAGAGGATGCAAGTGCTCGGAACCGGTCCCAGGGAACATCATGACTCTGGGCAGGTGGACTGAGTACCCATTTACCTCTGCCATCTCTCCCTGCCCACTCACATTTAGTCCATCTCCCCCTAGCAAAACCCTGCTCATGAGAGAAAACCCCTAGGATCATGCTCACTACGGGACAAAGACTAATCCCAGATCTATGAGGGTCTTGAGAGTTCCTGGGGGCAGGAAGGAGCGAGGTGAAGGGACAAAAGGGGAGGGAGGAAGATAGCATGACTGCTAATAGAGGTGACACTGGTGGATTCAGGTGAAAGAATCTGGTGCAACTGGGAGATGTGGGGGCATGATGTCTCCCCTCTCTTCCTGCATCTGGCTGGGGCTGTGCCTGGTGACCACCACTCTTTCAAAAAATGTCCTGTTACAAACAAGGGCCAATGTTCCAGCTACACTAACAAGAGCTAAGTGATGCAGTGGACAAAGCACGGATGCTCTCCCTGGCTCAATCTCTCTTCGACAACGATAATTTGCCACATCAACTTAACCTTGCCAGGCACGAAGCTTCAGAGGATTAGCTATTAAAGGAAGACATTTTCTCGCTCATTACAGCCTGCAATGTAAAACGTCCAGAGACGCAAAGAGTCCTGTTTTCACCATTAAAGTAGAAATTATTTCCGGCGGCTTTAGGAGAAAATGCAATTATTTTCCTTTCTGTCACAGAGTCTCCACACTCGCCTAGAGATGAGAGTAGCCTATTAAAATGGCCTCATCTTCCTTTGAATGGTGCCAACAAATGACCTTTCCTGACCTGGGGGTGGGGGGTGGGTCCCTGAGCCCTCGTCCCCTGGGATGTGGGTTCACCCGGGGCAGAGGTAATTAGACAGTGCCGAGTCACTGCCACTTACATACCAGTGGCAGGAAGAGAAAACTCTTTGGAGAGAAAAATGAACGATTCAGTCAGAGCCCACCCCTTTTGCCAATGGCCAGAACCCACTCAGGCCAGCTTGCCACAGGCTTCATCAGTGCTCTACTCCTGGAGAGGTCCAGTGGAGTCCCCTAGGAAGCCCTGCTTAGCCACAGCTCTTTCTCCACTTGCCTCCACCACAGAGAAAGACAGACACCTGTAGCTCCACCTACATGAACTGGAGCTCATTGGCTGCCAGCTCATCTCTCAGTCAACTTGGCTGCTGAGTAAAATTGGCCCAGCAGGCAAATTTGACTTCCTGCCAGGTCCACTAGGTTTTGTTCTGGCTCCTGAGTTGGGCACAACCTCAGCTCCTGATTCTCCATTCCAAAGAAGAACCCAGTGAGACAGTGTGCAGATCTTTGTGCAATCTAGTCCTCATAAATTCAAGATCAACTTTCTGAAGGGGACTCGTTGACACCATCTGGCATCATGAACAATCATATCACCACCAAAGATGGATATCCAGAACAGATGAGTCAGGAGTCCTTCTCTCCTTACACACATACCCTCTTACCATGATTTTACTTCAGTATTTTTTCCACAGTTCAGTGAGAATCCACTGTCATGATATAAGCGTAGCAGTGATGTATCTTGATTTAAATGTTTTTTAAAAGATAATTCTTGTTCAGAGTGGAAAAAAATTCACAGATAAAGCAAGAGAAAAAAATAGAGCTGCACAGAGGTTGGGGCAATGTATGATAGTAACAGAACAGAACATAAACAGGTCTGTATACAAGACAAATTTGGGGGATGGAATACACAGTATTCGCTGATGAATTTCAAATAAGGGCCAAAGGGAAGGGACATTGCAAATATGACTTCCAGTTTTCCAGTTTGAATAACCAATTTTATGCAAGTTCCATTTATGGAGATAAGGAAGACTATGATTGCCAACAGGTTTTCAGGTGAAAAACCAAGAGTTTCATCAAGCAACTAGCCTGACCATTTTCCTCCACTCATAAATCAAATCTACCAGGAAAACCCATCTTGTTAAGACCAGCTAAGCATGACCCAGTGCTCACAAAGTGTAGTCTTATATTTTCATTGTTGTGTGGTTTGAGCATAGATTGTGAAAGGAATACCTTACTGGCAATACTTGCACAATGACGGATATCTTGGTGCACAATTTGATCCACCATTCAGAAATTTCCAGTTAATAAAACAATGGAATATTATTCAACCTTTTAAAAAGAAGATTCTGCCATTTGTGAAAATATGAATGAAACTGGAAGATGTTATGCTAAGTGAAATATGCCAGACACAGAGAGAAAAATTCTTCATGATCTTACTCATATGTAGATTCTAAAAAAAGTCAAATAAATAGATGCTGAGAGTAGAATGGTTACCAGGGATGGAGAGATGGGGAAAATGGGGAGATATTGGTCAAAGCATATAAAGTTGCAGTCATGTAGGTGACTAAGTCTAGAGAGCTAGTGTAAGATATGATGGTTATAGTTAATAACACTATATTGAATATTAGAAATTTACTGAGAGAGTAGATTCCAGGTGCTCTCACCACACACAAACAATGGTAACTGTGAAGAGATAGATACATTAGTTAGCTTAACTATAATAATCATTTCTGTGTGTATGTTTGTGTGCACAATCTTAAAATATCACCTTTAATATATACAATTTTTATTTTAAAAAACACAGATATGTAAATCATATATACAGAGAGAAATATTTGAGAGATTTTTCTTTTCTGATCTAGATATTTCATCCTGTGAACCATATTTTGAGTATGAGCTTGCCAAGAAAATATAAACATTATGTGATCATTCTAAAGACCACTTAATGGAAAAAATTTTCTTTCTGGAATCGTCATATAGCAAAAGACCACTATTATTTGACCACCTGCTTCACCAGTATTGCAAGTGCTACAACCTCAGACATCTGGGTATATTATTACAGTTTTCCATGTCAAGAGGGGATTTGTCAAAGCTGTCATTCTTTAAGCCATGTAATAAAAATGCCATGATCTGCTTTCTTCTTTTTTTTTTATTAATTTTTTTATTGTTATGTTAATCACCATATATTACATCATTAGTTTTTGGTGCAGTGTTCCATGATTCATTGTTTGTTCATAACACCAAGTGCTCCATGCAGAACGTGCCCTCCTCAATACCCATCACCAGGCTAACCCATCCCCCTACCCCCCTCCCCTCTAGAACCCTCAGTTTGTTTTTCAGAGTCCATCATCTCTCATGGTTCGTCTCCCCCTCTGACATACTCCCCTTTTCTTCCTCTCCTGTTATCTTCTTTTCTTTTTTCTTAAAATATGTTGCGTTATTTGTTTCAGAAGTACAGAACTGTGATTCAACAGTCTTGCACAATTCACAGCGCTCACCGTAGCACATACCCTCCCCAATGTCTATCACCCAGCCACCCCATCCCTCCCACCCCACCCCCACTTCAGGAACCCTCAGTTTGTTTCCTGAGATTAAGAATTCCTCATGTCAGTGAGGTCATGTGATACATGTCTTTCTCTGATTGACTTATTTCACTCAGCATAACACCCTCCAGTTCCATCCACGTCGTTGCAAATGGCAAGATCTCATTCCTTTTGATGGCTGCATAATATTCCATTGTGTATATATACCACATCTTCTTTATCCATTCATCTGTCGATGGGCATCTTGGCTCTTTCCACAGTTTGGCTATGGTGGACATTGCTGCTATAAACATTGGGGTACACATACCCCTTCGGGTCCCTACATTTGTATCTTTGTGGTAAATACCCAGTAGTGCAATTGCTGGATCGAATGGTAACTCTAATTTCAACTGTTTGAGGAACCTCCATACTGTTTTCCAGAGGGGTTGCACCAGCTTGCATTCCCACCAACAGTGTAGGAGGGTTCCCCTTTCTCCACATCCCCGCCAACATCTGTCGTTCCCTGACTTGTTAATTTTAGCCATTCTGACGGGTGTGAGGTGGTATCTCATTGAGGTTTTGATTTGGATTTCCCTGATGCCGAGCGATGTTGAGCACTTTTTCATGTGCCTGTTGGCCATTTGGATGTCTTCTTTGCAAAAATGTCTCTTCATGTCTTCTGCCCATTTCTTGATTGGATTATTTGTTCTTTGGGTGTTGAGTTTGATAAGTTCTTTATAGATTTTGGATACTAGCCCTTTATCTGATATGTCATTTGCAAATATTTTCTCCCATTCTGTCGGTTGTCTTTTGGTTTTGTGGACTGTTTCTTTTGCTGTGCAAAAACTTTTTATCTTGATGAAATCCCAATAGTTCATTTTTGCCCTGGCTTCCCGTGCCTTTGGCGATGTTTCTAGGAAGAAGTTGCTGCGGCTAAGGTCGAAAAGGTTGCTACCTGTGTTCTCCTTTAGGATGTTGATGGACTCCTGTCTCACGTTTAGGTCTTTCAACCATTTGGAGTCTATTTTTGTGTGTGGTGTAAGGAAATGGTCCAGTTTCATTCTTCTGCATGTGGCTGTCCAATTTTCCCAACACCATTTGTTGAAGAGACTGTCTCTTTTCCATTGGACATTCTTTCCTGCTTTGTCAAAGATAAGTTGACCATAGAGTTGAGGGTCCATTTCTGGGCTCTCGATTCTGTTCCATTGATCAATGTGTCTGTTTTTGTGCCAGTACCATACTGTCTTGATGATGACAGCTTTGTAATAGAGCTGGAAGTCCGGAATTGTGATGCCGCCAGCTTTGCTTTTCTTTTTCAGTATTCCTCTGGCTATTCTGGGTCTCTTCTGGTTCCATACAAATTTTAGGATTATTTGTTCCATTTCTTTGAAAAAAGTGGATGGTATTTTGATGGGGATTGCATTGAATGTGTAGATTGCTCTAGGTAGCATTGACATCTTCACAATGTTGATTCTCCCAATCCATGAGCATGGAACGTTTTTCCATTTCTTTGTGTCTTCTTCAATTTCTTTCATGAGGATTTTATAGTTTTCTGAGTACAGATCCTTTGCCTCTTTGGTTAGATTTATTCCTAGGTATCTAATGGTTTTGGGTGCAATTGTAAATGGGATCAACTCCTTGATTTGTCTCTCTTCTGTCTTGTTGTTGGTGTATAGGAATGCCACTGATTTCTGTGCATTGATTTTATATCCTGCTACTTTACTGAATTCCTGTATGAGTTCTAGCAGTTTTGGGGTGGAGTCTTTTGGGTTTTCCACATACAGTATCATATCATCTGCAAAGAGTGAGAGTTTGACTTCCTCTTTGCCGATTTGGATGCCTTTGATTTCTTTTTGTTGTCTAATTGCTGTGGCTAGGACTTCTAATACTATGTTGAATAGCAGTGGTGAGAGTGGACATCCCTGCCGCGTTCCTGACCTTAGGGGAAAAGCTCTCAGCCTTTCTCCATTGAGAATGATATTCGCTGTAGGTTTTTCATAGATGGCTTTTATGATATTGAGGTATGTACCCTCTATCCCTATACTCTGAAGAGTTTTGATCAAGAAAGGATGCTGTACTTTGTCATATGCTTTTTCTGCATCTATTGAGAGGACCATATGATTCTTGTTCTTTCTTTTGTTAATGTATTGTATCACGTTGATTGATTTGCGGATGTTGAACCAGCCTTGCAGCCCAGGGATAAATCCCACTTGGTCGTGGTGAATAATCCTTTTAATGTACTGTTGGATCCTATTGGCTAGTATTTTGGTGAGAATTTTTGCATCCATGTTCATCAAGGATATTGGTCTGTAATTCTCTTTTTTGATGGGGTCTTTGTCTGGTTTTGGGATCAAGGTAATGCTGGCCTCAAAAAATGAGTTTGGAAGTTTCCCTTCCATTTCTATTTTTTGGAACAGTTTCAGGAGAATAGGTATTAATTCTTCTTGAAATGTCTGATAGAATTCCCCTGGGAAGCCATCTGGCCCTGGGCTTTTGTTTCTTGGGAGATTTTTGATGACTGTTTCAATTTCCTTAGTGGTTATAGGTCTGTTCAGGTTTTCTATTTCTTCCTGGTTCAATTTTGGTAGTTGATACATCTCTAGGAATGCACCCATTTCTTCCAGGTTATCTAATTTGCTGGCATAGAGTTGCTCATAATATGTTCTTATAATTGTTTGTATTTCTTTGGTGTTGGTTGTGATCTGTCCTCTTTCATTCATGATTTTGTTGATTTGGGTCATTTCTCTTTTCTTTTTGATCAGTCTGGCCAGGGGTTTATCAGTCTTGTTAATTCTTTCAAAGAACCAGCTCCTAGTTTCGTTGATCTGTTCTACTGTTCTTTTGGTTTCTAGTTCATTGATTTCTGCTCTGATCTTTATGATTTCTCTTCTCCTGCTGGGTTTAGGCTTTATTTGCTGTTCTTTCTCCAGCTCCTTTAGGTGTAGGGTTAGGTTGTGTATTTGAGACCTTTCTTGTTTCTTGAGAAAGGCTTGTATTGCTATATACTTTCCTCTCAGGACTGCCTTTGCTGTATCCCAAAGATTTTGAACAGTTGTGTTTTCATTTTCATTGGTTTCCATGAATTTTTTTAATTCTTCTTTAATTTCTTGGTTGACCCATTCATTCTTTAGTAGGATGCTCTTTAGCCTCCATGTATTTGAGTTCTTTCCGACTTTCCTCTTGTGGTTGAGTTCTAGTTTCAAAGCATTGTGGTCTGAAAATATGCAGGGAATGATCCCAATCTTTTGGTACCGATTGAGACCTGATTTGTGACCTAGGATGTGATCAATTCTGGAGAATGTTCCATGGGCACTAGAGAAGAATGTGTATTCCTTTGCTTTGGGATGGAATGTTCTGAATATGTCTGTGAAGTCCATTTGGTCCAGTGTGTCATTTAAAGTCTTTATTTCCTTGTTGATCTTTTGCTTAGATGATCTGTCCATTTCAGTCAGAGGGGTGTTAAAGTCCCCCACTATTATTGTATTGTTGTCAATGTGTTTCTTTGCTTTTGTTATTAATTGCCTTATATAATTGGCTGCTCCCATGTTCGGGGCATAGATATTTACAATTGTTAGATCTTCTTGTTGGATAGACCCTTTAAGTAGGATATAGTGTCCTTCCTCATCTCTTATTACAGTCTTTGTTTTAAAATCTAGTTTTCTGATATAAGGATTGCCACGCCAGCTTTCTTTTGGTGTCCATTAGCATGGTAAATCGTTTTCCACCCCCTCACTTTCAATCTGGGGGTGTCTTTGGGTCTAAAATGAGTCTCTTGCAGACAGCATATTGATGGGTCTTGTTTTTTAATCCAATCTGATAGCCTGTGTCTTTTGATTGGGGCATTTAGCCCATTTACATTCAGGGTAACTATTGAAAGGTATGAATTTAGTGCCATTGTATTGCCTGTAAGGTGACTCTTAACTGTCTGTTGTCTGTGTTCGTTTCTGCTCTTTGCTGCTTTTAGGTTCTCTCTTTGCTTAGAGGACCCCTCTCAATATTTCTTGTAGGGCTGGTTTCGTGTTTGCAAATTCCTTTAATTTTTGTTTGTTCTGGAAGCTTTTTATCTCTCCTTCTATTTTCAATGATAGCCTAGCTGGATATAGTATTCTTGGCTGCATATTTTTCTCGTTTAGTGCTCTGAAGATATCTTGCCAGTCCTTTCTGGCCTGCCAGGTCTCTGTGGATAGGTCTGTTGCCAATCTAATGTTTCTACCATTGTAGGTTACATATCTCTTCTCCCGAGCTGCTTTCAGGATTTTCTCTTTGTCTCTGAGACTCGTAAGTTTTACTATTAGATGTCGGGGTGTTGACCTATTATTATTGATATTGAGAGGGGTTCTCTGTGCCTCCTGGATTTTAATGCCTGTTTCCTTCCTCACATTAGGGAAGTTCTCTGCTATTATTTGCTCCAATATACCTTCTGCCCCCCTCTCTCTCTCTTCTTCTTCTGGGATCCCAATTATTCTAATGTTGTTTCGTCTTATCATATCACTTATCTCTCGAATTCTGCCCTCGTGGTCCTGTAGTTGTTTCTCTCTGTTTTTCTCAGCCTCTTTATTTTCCATCATTTGGTCTTCTATATCGCTGATTCTCTCTTCTGCCTCATTTATCCTAGCATTTAGTGCCCCCATTT
Source organism: Zalophus californianus (assembly GCF_009762305.2). NCBI lineage: Eukaryota > Metazoa > Chordata > Mammalia > Carnivora > Otariidae > Zalophus > Zalophus californianus. The sequence continues at coordinate 19,776,635 of NC_045612.1, forward strand.
TTGATTGCACCTCATCAATAGCCTTTTTGATTTCGATTTGGTTAGATTTTAGTTCTTTTATTTCTCCAGAAAGCGTTTCTCTAATAACTTCCACGCTTTTTTCAAGCCCAGCTAGTATCTTTAAAGTCATGATTCTGAACTCTAGGTCCGACATCATACTAATGTCCGTATTGAGTAGGTCCCTGGCTGACGGTACTACCTCTTGTTCTTTTTGCTGAGGTGATTTCTTTCGTCTTGTCATTTTGTCCAGAGGAGAATAGATGAATGAGAGAACAAAATGCTAACAGGTTTACAACGTCCCCAGCAAATATACTGTATACAAATCCGAAAAGACCTGAAACCAGGGGAAAAGAAAGGGAAAGAAAGAAAAAAGAAAGAGAAAAAGAAAAAAAAAAGATAAAAACAAAAACAAAACAATACAAAAAAGGCAGAATATGATCAAATATGATCAGGCTAGTGCATAGATCAGTGCCACACACTAGATTTTGGGCGTAGTTTGGTCTGTTAGAAAAAAGTTCCTCCTAAAATTTTAAAGGAAGAAAGACATATATGTACAAAATAAGGGTTGATACAATGAAGGGATGGAAGATGACTGTAAAGATGAAAATTATAAAAGATTTTATAAAAGGACTTGGTAAGATAAGTTGTTTGAAAAAAGAAAAGATTTAAGAAAAAAAAAAGGAAAAAGGGAGAGAATGTGATCAGGCAGGAGACTAGAACAAAGCCATACACTAGTGATTTAGGATATATTTTGATCTGTTAGAAGAAACTGTACCTCAAAATTTTAAAGAGAGAACAACTTATATATATATGCCAAAAATAAGGGTAACTACTATGAAGGGATAAAATATGACTCTAAAAATGAAAAATAAAAAATGTGTTTTTTTTTTTAAAAAGGGATTTATAAGATGTTGGTTGAAAAAGGGAAAAAGAAAAATAAAAAAAAAACAGTCAACAAAAATTAACTTTGATGAAATAATGAATCATGGTAAAAATAAATAAATAAATAAAAAGCCATGAATCTATGTGCAGTATTCCCCTAGCGCTGGAATTCTCCTATTCTCCTTGATCGATCAACTTGGTCTTGGCTTGCTGGCTGTTTGTGTTGATCTTCTGGGGGAGGGGCCTGTTGCTGTGGTTTCCAAATGTCTTTGCCGGAGGCGGAATTGCCCCACCCTTGTCGGTCCGGGCTAAGGAAGCTGCTCCGGTTTGCTCTCAGGAGCTTTTGTTCCCTGCAAGCTCTCGGTACAGCTTTGGAGGACCAGGGCAGAAATGGCGGCCTCCCAACCTCCACTCGGAGGAGCCGAGAACTCGGGGCCCCGCTCCTCAGTGTGCCCCCAGAGAAAAGCAGTCACTTCCGTGTCCCCGGTCTCCGGCCGCACTCCGCGCTCACCCGGCCCGTGATCGAGCGTTGCTATCTCTGGTACCCGACCCCGCGCGGAGTCTCCAAACCCAGCAGATCCCTGCAGTGCGTTCCCGCACCGCTCCTCCCCGGGAAGGAAGGGGAGTCTCCCCGGATCTGCTGCTTGTTGGGTCCCTGCTGGGGGAGCCGTGCCCCAACTGGGCCGCAGATCACAGTTTATGGCAACCCCGAGCTGAGAGCCCGCGACTCTGCTCCGTATCTGCAGCCGGCTTCCCTGCTCTGATACCTGGGAGCTCTGGCGCACTCAGGCACCCCTGGTCTCTCTGTGACCCCAAGGGTCCTGAGACCACACTGTCCCGGGAGGATTCCACCCCCCGCTTAGCCACTGCAGTGACGTCCCTCCGCCGAGCCAACTTCTAAAAGGTCCGATTTTGTGCTCCGCGGCTCTAGCACTTGCCAGAAGCGGCCGACGGAGGCCCCTCCCCCGCCGTCTATCCTCCCGAATATCGCCTCGGATTCACTTCTCCGCACGTCCTACCTTCCAGTAAGTGGTCGCTTCTCTGTTCAGAGAGTTGTTGCTACTCTCCTGTTCGATCTCCTGTTGAGTTCGTAGGTGTTCAGAATGGTTTGATCCCTATTCAGCTGAATTCCTGAGACCAGACGAAATCTAGGTCTCCTACTCCTCCACCATCTTGCTCCGCCTCCCGATCTGCTTTCTTCTTAAGTGAGAGACAAGGCCTAGGTTGCCATGATGCCAAACAATTTAATAAAAAGTAGAAAATTCAATCAATCAATCAGTTAATCCTTCCATTTCCAGAAGAATCAAACACCTTATTGGGCATAATGTGACATATTCTTTTAATGTCTTGAAGGGACAACCAGAATTTTTACAGCAACTTTCAGTATGATGATACAAATAATTAAAGCAAACAAGTGCCTTTCAAGTTTCCTATTTAAATGGATATTTCAAATAAAAATGTTAATGTTGCTGAAATGAGTTGATAAATGTTCTCAAATCTCCACATCACTATCCACCTCTGGGCAATTTAAGTCTCCTTCATATTTCAAGCTCATAATAGTAATGGAAATCAGACCTGCAATAACAGAGATTAACTTGCAGCACATGAAAGCTCAGTTTCCCATCCCTAACAGGATATGATATGAGAATGATGATTATAGGACATATATGTATGTATTGTAACTCCTATCATGTAGTTGTGTTGCACTGAGCCAGTCATGGTCTCTTATTCTCACTCCTTTTGGGCAATGGTATAAACTTATGAATGATTTTTATGGATTCAGAGTAAGTTTGTGGTTGACATGATGAATCTGTCTGTGGCCAGGGCCAGGATCTGTTTCTCTTTCTCTGTCTAAGTCTGTCCAGCAATCTATTATTCTATCATTGGAAAAGAATGATCTTGAGGCAGATTACAAAACTAAATATAATACAAGATACATATAAAGTCATGCATCAGGTTAATGTGCTAAGTGTATGTAAAAATCTCTATACTGTGGTAAGAAATGACCCACAAATTTGGCTCAGACTTACACAGTACCAGAAGCAAAGGGAGAAATACAATCAATGACAAGAGTATTTACAAGGATGTTATAAAACAAAATTATCATGAAAAACATTTTTCTTGGTATCAAATCCAGAGAAAACTTTGTGCTGTGGGTCTTTATAAAATTGGAAAACACATTATAGAGAACAATGTCCTCAAAAGCGTCCTGGCAGCAAAGTACAGTAAGTAGTTAGTTTCATAAAACTCTTGATGATATACCTCAATACAAGCTGATAGCATTATGTCAAAAAGCAATTTCATTAAGATAACTCTACAAAAAGACAAAATAATGTGGTCTAAATATCCATCTCTCTTTTGAAAGGATAAAGAATATGTGGTAGATATATACAATGGAATATTATGCAGCCATCAAAAGGAATGAGATCTTGCCATTTGCAATGACGTGGTTGGAACTGGAGGGTGTTATGCTGAGTGAAATAAGTCAATCAGAGAAAGACATGTATAATATGACCTCACTGACATGAGGAATTCTTAATCTCAGGAAACAAACTGAGGGTTCCTGAAGTGGGGGTGGGGTGGGAGGGATGGGGTGGCTGAGTGATAGACATTGGGGAGGGTATGCTCTATGGTGAGCGCTGTGAATTGTGCAAGACTGTTGAATCACAGATCTGTACCTCTGACACAAATAATGCAATATATGTTAAGAAAAAAGAAGAAGAAGAAGATAGCAGGAGGGGAAGAATGAAGGGGTGGAAATTGGAGGGGGAGATGAACCATGAGAGATGATGGACTCTGAAAAACAAACTGAGGGTTCTAGAGGGGTGGGGGGATGGGTTAGCTTGGTGATGGGTATTAAAGAGGGCACATTCTGCGTGGAGCACTGGGTGTTATGCACAAACAATGAATCATGGAACACTACATCAAAAACTAATGATATAATGTATGGTGATTAACATAACAATAAAGAAATTTAAAGAAAAAGAAATAAATATCCATCTCTCTGATGCTTTGGTTTGATTACCAAATACAAGTCTGAAGAAGAGAAAATAATGTAACATAATTTCTTTAAGCTTCCATATGCCTCCTTTACCCCCCCACAACTCAGCTTTATTTTTTTATTAATATATTATAAATAATATATTATTTATATTATTTAATATAAATATAATATATTATTTGTTTCAGGGGTACAGGTCTGTGATTCATCAGTCTAACACAATTCATAGCGCTCACCATAGCACATACCCTTCCCAATGTCCATCACCCAGCCACCTCATCCCTCCCACCCCCCTCCACTCCAGCAACCCTCAGTTTGTTTCCTGAGATTAAGAGTCTCTTATGGTTTGTCTCCCGATCTAGTTTCGTTTGTTTCAATTTTCCCTCCCTTCCCCTATTATCCTCTGTCTTTTTTCTCAAATTCCTCATATCAGTGAGATCATATGATACTTGTCTTTCTCTGATTGACTTATTTCACTTAGCATAATACCCTCTAGTTCCATCCACGTCATTGCAAATGGCAATTTTCATTTTTTGATGGTTGCATAATATTCCATTGTATATATATATACCACATCTTCTTTATGCATTCGTCTGTTGATGGACATCATGGCTCTATCCATAGTTTGGCTATTGTGGAATTGCTGCTATAGATATTGGGGTGCAGGTGCCTCTTCGGATCACTACATTTGTATCTTTGGGGTAAATACCCAGTAGTGCAATTGCTGGGTCATAGGGTAGCTCTATTTTCAAATTTTTAAGGAACCTCCATACTGTTTTCCAGAGTGGCTGCACCACCTTGCATTCCCACCAACAGTGTAGGAGGGTTCCCCTTTCTCTGCATCCTTGCCAACATTCTGTTGTTTCCTCACTTGTTAGTTTTAGCAATTCTGACTGGTGTGAGGTGGTATCTCTTTGAGGTTTTGATTTGGATTTCCCTGATGCCGAGCGATGTTCAGCACTTTTTCATGTGTCTGTTGGCCATTTGGATTTCATCTTCGGAGAAATGTGTGTTCATGTCTTCTGCCTATTTCTTGATTGGATCATTTGTTCTTTGGGTGTTGAGTTTGATGAGTTCTTTATGGATTTTAGATAGTAGCACTTTATCTGATATGTCATTTGCAAACATTTTCTCCTGTTCTGTCAGTTGTCTTTTGATTTTGTTGACTGTTTCCTTTGCTGTGTAAAAGCTTTTGATCCTGATGAAGTCCCAGTAGTGTATTTTTGCCCTTACTTCCCTTGCCTTTGGTGATACGTCTAGGAAGAAGTTGCTGAGGCTGAGGTCGAAGAGGTTGCTGCCTGTGTTCTCCTCAAGGATTTTGATGGATTCCTGTCTCACATTTAGGTCTTTCATCCATTTGGAGTCTATTTTTGTGTGTGGTGTAAGGAAATGGTCCAGTTTCATTCTTCTGCATGTGGTTGTCCAATTTTCCCAACACGGCTTGTTGAAGAGACTGTCTTTTTTCCATTGGGCATTCTTTCCTCCTTTGTTGAAGATGAGTTGACCATAGAGTTAAGAGTCCATTTCTGGGCTCTCCATTCTATTCCATTGATCTATATGTCTGTTTTTGTGCCAGTACCATACTCTCTTGATGATGACAGCTTTGTAATAGAGCTTGAAGTCTGGAATTGTGATGCCACCAGCTTTGCTTTTCTTTTTCAACATTCCTCTGGCTATTCGGGGTCTTTTCTGGTTCCATACAAATTTTAGGATTATTTGTTCCATTTCTTTGAAAAAAGTGGATGGTATTTTGATAAGGATTGCATTGAATGTGTAGATTGCTCTAGGTAGAATAGACATTTTCCACGAGCATGGAATGTTTTTCCATTTCTTTGTGTCTTCCTCAATTTCTTTTATGAGTATTCTGTAGTTTTCTGAATAGATTCTTTGCCTCTTTGGTTAGAGTTATTCCTAGGTATCTTATAGTTTTGGGTGCAATTGTAAATGGGATCGACTCCTTCATTTCTCTTTCTTCTGTCTTATTGTTGGTGTATAGAAGTGCCACTGATTTCTGTGCATTGATTTTATATCCTGCCACTTTACTGAATTCCTGTATGAGATCTAGCAGTTTTGGGGTGGAGTCTTTTGGGTTTTCCACATAAACAATCATATCATTTGCAAAAAGTCAGAGTTTGACTTCTTCTTTGCTGATTCGGATGCCTTTTATTTCTTTTTGTTGTCTGCTAGGACTTCTAGCACTATGTTAAATAGCAGTGGTGATAGTGGACATCCCTGCCATGTTCCTGACCTTAGAGGAAAAGTTCTCAGTTTCTCCCCATTGAGAATGATATTTGCTGTGGGTTTTTCAAAGATGCCTTTTATGATATTGAGGTATGTACCCTCTATCCCTACACTCTGAGGAGTTTTAATCAAGAAAGGATGTTCTACTTTGTCAAATGCTTTTTCTGCATCTATTGAGAGGGTCATATGGTTCTTGTTCTTTCTTTTATTAATGTATTGTATCACATTGATTGATTTGCGGATATTGAACCAAACTTGCAGCCCAGGAATAAATCCCACTTGGTGGGTGGTGAATCCCACTCTGGTGCGTGGTGAATAATCCTTTTAATGTACAGTTGGATCCTATTGGCTAGTATTCTGGTGAGAATTTTTGCATCCATGTTCATCAGGGATATTAGTCTGTAATTCTCCTTTTTGATGGGGTCTTTGTCTGGTTTTGGGATCAAGGTAATGCTGGCCTCATAAAATGAGCTTGGAAGTTTTCCTTCCATTTCTACTTTTTGGAACAGTTTCAGAAGAATAGGTATTAATTCTTCTTTAAATGTTTGGTAGAATTCCCCTGGGAAGCCATCTGGCCTTGGGCTCTTTGTTGAAGATTTTTTATTACTTCAATTTCCTTAGTGGTTATGGATCTGTTCAGGTTTTCTATTTCTTCCTGGTTCATTTTTGGTAGTTTATACATCTCTAGGAATGCATCCATATCTTCCAGATTATCTAATTTGCTGGCATATAGTTGCTCATAATATATTCTTATAATTGTTTGTATTTCTTTGGTGTTGGTTGTGATCTCTCCTCTTTCAGTCATGATTTTATTTATTTGGGTCCTTTCTCTTTTCATTTGATAAGTCTGGCCCGGGGATTATCAATCACATTAATTCTTTCAAAGAACCAGTTCTTAGTTTCGTTGATCTGTTCTACTCTTCTTTTGGTTTCTATTTCATTGATTTCTGCTCTGATCTTTATTATTTCTCTTCTGCTAGGTTTGGGTTTTATTTGCTCTTCTTTCTCCAGCTCCTTTAGATGTAGGGTTAGGTTGTGTATTTGAGAACTTTCTTGTTTCTTGAGAAAGGCTTGTATTGCTATACACTTTGCTCTTAGGACCACCTTTGCTGCATCCCAAGGATTTTGAACAGTTGTGTTTTCATTCTCATTTGTTTCCATGAATTTTTAAATTCTTCTTTAGTTTCCTGGTTGACCCATTCATTCTTTAGTAGGATGTAGTTGTGTTCTTTCCAACTTTCCTCTTGTGATTGAGTTCTAGTTTCAAAGCATTGTGGTCCGAAAATATGCAGGGAATGAGCCCAATCTTTTGGTACCAGTTGAGACCTGATTTGTGACCCAACATGTAATCTATTCTGAAGAATGTTCCATGGGCACTAGAGAAGAATGTGTATTCTGTTGCTTTGGGATGGAATGTTCTGAATATATCTGTGAGGTCAATCTGGTCCAGTGTGTGATTTAAAGCCTTTATTTCCTTGTTGATCTTTTGCTTAGATGAGCTGTCCATTTCAGTGAGGGGGGTGTTAAAGTCCCCTACTATTATTCTATTATTGTTGATGTATTTCTTTGATTTTGTTATTAGTTGTATGTAATTGGCTGCTCCCATGTTAGGGGCAAAGATTTAAAATTGTTATATCTTCTTGTTGGATAAACCCATTAAGTATGATATAGTGCCCTTCCTCATCTCTTACTATAGTATTTGGTTTAAAATATAATTTGTCTGATATAAGGATTGCCACTCCAGCTTTCTTTTGATGTCCATTAGCATGGTAAATTGTTTTCCACCCCCTCACTTTAAATCTGGGTGTCATTGGGTCTAAAATGAGTCTCTTGCAGACAGCATATCGATGGGTCTTGTTTTCTTATCCAATCCGATACCCAGTGTCTTTTGATTGGGGCATTTAACCCATTTACATTCAGGGTAACTATTGAAAGATATGAATTTAGTGCCAATGTATTGCCTTTAAGGTGACTGTTGCTGTGTATTGTCTGTGTTCCTTTCTGGTCTCTGTTACTTTTAGACTCTCTCTTTGCTTATAGGACCCCTTTCAATATTTCTTGTAGGGCTGGTTTGGTGTTCACAAATTCTTTTAGTTTTTGTTTGTCCCGGAAGCTTTTTACCTCTCCTTCTATTTTCAATGACAGCTTAGCTAGATACAGTATTCTTGGCTGCATATTTTTCTCATTTAGTGCTCTGAAGATACCATTCCAGTCCTTTCTGGCCTGCCAGGTCTCTGTGGATAGGTCTGCTGCCAATGTAATGTTTCTACCATTGTAGGTTACAGACCTCTTGTCCCGAGCTGCTTTCAGGATTTTCTCTTTGTCTCTGAGACTTGTTAGTTTTACTATTAGATGTTGGGGTGTTGACCTATTTTTATTGATTTTATTGATTTTAAGGGGGGTTCTTTGTGCCTCCTGGATTTTGATGCCTGTTTCCTTCCCCAAATTAGGGAAATTCTCCACTATAATTTGCTCCAATATACCCTTCTGCCCCTCTCTCTCTTTCTTCTTCTTCTGGGATCCCAATTATTCTAATATTGTTTTGTCTTATGGTATCACTTATCTCTCAAATTCTCCCCTTGTGTATAGTAGAGTAGTTGTTTATCTCTCTTTCTCAGCTTCTTTATTCTCCATCATTTGGTCTTCTATATCACTAATTCTCTCTTCTGCCTCATTTATCCTAGCAGCTAGAGCCTCCGTTTTTTACTGCACCTCATTAATAGCCTTTTTGATTTCGACTTGGTTAGATTTTAGTTCTTTTATTTCTCCAGAAAGGGATTCTCTAGTATCTTCTATGCTGTTTTCAAGCCCAGCTAGTATCTTTATCATCGTCATTCTGAACTCTAGTTCCGATATCTTACTAATGTCCATATTGATTAGGTCCCTGGCAGTCGGTACTGCCTCTTGTTCTTTTTTTTGAAGTGAGTTTTTCCATCTTGTCATTTTGTCCAGAGAAGAATATATGAATGAGAGAACAAAATGCTAAGAAAGTAATAAAGACCCCAGAAAAATATACACTAAACAAATCAGAAGAGACCCAAAACTGGGGAGAAAAGGAAAAAAAAAATATGACTAGGCTGGTGAATAGAACAGAGCCACACACTAGATTTTGGGTGTATTTTGGTCTGTGAGAAGAAACTGCTTCCCAAAATTTTAAAGAAAGAAAAACTTATATATATAAAACTAATGGTAAATATGATGAAGGGATGGAATATGACTGTAAAGATGAAAATTAAAAAAGATTTTTAAAAAGGAATTGATAAGAAGTTGTTTGAAAAAAGAAAGAAAATAAATTAAAAAATAAAGGGAGAGAATGTGATCAGGCGGGAGATGAGAACAAAGCCATACACTAGATTTAGGGTATATTTTGGTCTGTTAGAAGAATCTGTATCCGAAAATTTTAAAGAAAGAAAAAGTTATATATATATATATATATATATATATATATATATATATATACACAAAAAAAATAAGGTTAAGTACAATGAAGGGATAGAACATGACTGTAAGAGTGAGAAAAAAAAGATTGTAAAAAAGGAATTGATAAGATGTTGGTTGAAAAAGAAAAGAAGAAAAATTTTAAAAAAAGAATTAGAAAAAGGAAAAATAAAGAAAATTAAAAATTGAAATTGAAAGACTAAAGAATCATGGGGAAAAAGCCATGAATTCTATGTGCTGTATTCCCCTAGCACTGGAGTTTTGCAGTTCTCATTGTTTGGTAAACTTGGTCTTGGCTGGCTGTTCTTGCTGATCTTCTGGGGGAGAAGCCTGTTGCAGTGATTCCCAAATGTCTTTGCCGGAGGTGGAATTGCACCACCCTTGCCAGGGGCCAGGCTGTAATCTGCTGGGGTTTGCTCATTGTAGCTTTTGTTCCCTGGAAGCTTTCCATTAGGCTTTGGAGGACGAGAATGAAAATCGCGACCTCCCAATCTCTGGCCCTGGAGAAGCCGAGAGCTCGGGGCCCCACTCCTCAGTGAGCCCAGAGAAAAGCAGTCAATTACTCCTATCTCCCTGGTCTCTGGCCATACTCCGTGCTCACCTGGCCTGTGACCAAGCATTTCTATCTCTGGCACCTGACCCCGTTTGGAGTTTCCAAACCCAGCAGATTCCTGTGGTGTGCTCGTATGCCACTCCTCCCAGGGGAGGTAGGGGAGTCTCCCCGGATCTGCCACTTGTTGTGTCCCTGCTCGAAGAGTAGTGGCCCACTGTGCCTCAGATCACGGTTTATGGCAGCCCCAAGCTGAGGGCACACTCCTTGGCTCCGTCTTTGCAGCAAGCTTCCCTGCTCTGATATTTGGGAGCTCTGCCACACTCAGGCACCCCCAGTCTTTCTGTGACCCCGAGGGTCCTGAGATCACACTGTCCCAGTGAGGGTTCCAACCCCCTCTTGGCCACTGGAGCAACATCCTTCAGCAGAGCAGACTTCTAAAAGTTCTGATTTTGTGTTCCACAGCTCTATCACTTGCCGGTAGCCCCCGAGGGAGGCTCCCTCTCCCCATGGTCTATCGTCCCAAATATTACCTTGGATTCACTTTTCTGCACGTCCTTCCTTCCAGAAAGTGGTCACTTTTCTGTCCATAGAGTTGCTGCTATTCTTTTCTTTGATCTCCTGTTGAGTTTGTAGGTGTTCAGAATGGTTTGATAACTAGCTGAATTCCTGGGACCAGACGAAATTTAGGTCTTCCTGTCTTCTGCCATCTTGCTCCTCCCTGTCCCCCCATCACCTATTTCACCCATCCCTCCACCCACCTCCCCTCTGGTAACCATCAGTTTGTTCTCTATGGTTAAGAGTCTGTTTTTTGGTTTACCTCTCTCTTTTTTCCCCCTAGGCTCATTTGCTTTGTTTCTTAAATTCCACATATGAATGAAGTCATGTGGTATTTATCTTTCTCTGACTTATTTTGCTTAGCATTATACTCTCTACCTCCATCTATATTGTTGCAAATGGCAAAATTTCATTCTTTTTATGGCTGAGTAATATTCTTATACATATATACAACACCTCTTTTTTATCCATTCATCAGTCAATGAACACTTTCCATAATTTGGCTATTGGAGATAATGCTGATACAAGCATTGGGGTGCATATATCTTTTTGAATTGGTACTTCTGTATTCTTTGGGTAAATACCTAGTAGTACGATTGCTGGATCATTGGGTAGTTCTATTTTTAAGTTTTTGAGGAAACTCCATCCTGTTTTCCACAGTGGCTGCAACAGTATTCCTCCCCACCAACAGTGCAAGAGGGTTCCCCCTTTCTCTGCATCCTTGCCAACACCTGTTGTTTCCTGTGTTGTTAATTTTAGTCATTCTGACAGGTGTGAGGTGATAATAATTGTAGTTTTGATTTGCATTTCCCTGAGGATAAGTGATGTTGAACATTTCACATGTCTGATTGCCATCTGGATGTCTTCTTTGGAAAAATGTCTATTCATGTCTTCTGCCCATTTTTAAATTGGATTATTCCTTTTTTTTGGATGTTGTTTTATAAGTTCTTTATATATTTTGGATACTAACCCTTTATCAGATATGTCATTTGCGAATATCTTCTCCCATTTAGTAGGTTGCCTTTTAGTTTTCTTGATTGTTTCCTTCACTGTGTAGAAGCTTTTTACTTTGATGTAATCCCAATAGTTTATTTTTGCTTTTGTTTCCCTTCCCCTAGGAGACATATCTAGAAAGAATTTTCTGTGCCCGATGTCAAAGAGGTTACTGCCTCTGTTCTCCTCTAGGATTTTTATGGTTTCAGGTTAACAAAGAACTTTGAAAGGACTGATAGAAAGAACATATAGCTAACAATGGCTTCTATCAATGTGCTCAAAGCAAGAAATAAAATACACAATTTGGAATCTGACTGCATTTTGTTAAATGCATAAATAGGAGCCTAGTCTAAATGAAGTTACTAGGAAGAATTATCTTCTATGATCAAATCTCATGTGAACACAAAGGCTTTAAATGAAACTTTCATTTGAATGGGTAGAACAAAGAAAGGGCTGATGTTCTGAAAGAATTTACCAGACATCATCCCTCAGATTTTGGAGTTTAATGTGCATAATATCTTGGTGTAGAGCAGTATAATTAGCCTGTGCTAACTCAGTGAGTGTCCATCCTATGGATGAAGGTGGGAAAGCAGATAAGAGTCCTAGTTCTGTAACCTAGGCTGAGAGCAATCAAGTGGGAGGCCAGGGTAAGAAGGACTTGTGCTTGCCCTGGAGCCAAGGTAAGGATGGTAAGGATGGTAAGGATGATGAATGTTTGTGGCTGCACTGCAGAGGGAATTAAAGGCTTCCAAGTCACAGAGAAGGAGGAAAACCTACCACCTCGACCAAAGGAGGAATATCACAAAATTTATCAGTAGTGGAAGTTGCAGAACAGAAGGTAGAATATACGGGCTGGTAAAGACACTGGAGTTGATGCTCCCCCTGGTGCTTGGAAAACATGTTGGACAAGACCCTGGCCATGTGCACAATGAATGGAGAAATTTAAGCAGGACTAAGAGATAAATGGGGACTGACCCCAATGAAGATGACTAGCCAATTTCCCTACTACAGCAATAGTACAGAGGAGTATGAGTAGTCCAAAGAAAGGGCTAAAATAAAGGTAAATTTGAGGAGTATCAGTTATCCTTAGAAGGAACTTTGCCAGCACACTGGAATTTCTTTCCATAGTTCCCAAAATGCATCTGGGACAGACCTCCTAAGATACAAACTCAGGGATCTGATACGTATTCTGATTCAGTCCTCTAGTTTCAGTTCTTAATAATACTCTGAGTTTTCACAAAATCAGGATAGACAATTTGTAGTTATCCCAAGGCGTAAGACAAATTCATATCATTTAAAATTAATTTAAAGCAATGTTAAATTAACATAATATTTAATTTTACTTTAATTACTTTTAAGAACCCACATATTGCTTTGGGGAATTAGTAAAATTATAAAAAATTAGTGTGTCATACCATGGAACATGCTGGGAATCATTAGTCTAAACCATCTGGATAAGTGGCTGTTTCCAGTCTACTTGATAATTGCCAGCATTGAAAACCCTACATCCACCCACCCTCCTTTCCACCCACTTCCAATAGGTATTTTCTTGAGAGTTAAGAGTTCTTTGGTTTGTCCAACAATATATACTTATCTTTAACTTGATCTTCTGATCAAGCCAAAGGCAATATAGCCTCAGTTTCCTCCTATATAACCCAGAGGTAATCACAGTTTCTTTCTTTCTGGATTATTGTGGGAGCTCAATAAGATAATGCTACACAAAAGGTATTTCATGAAAAATTGCCACTACTAGTAAAACTTATACTTAAGGAAAATGCCAGGCAGTAGGTCTTTATTTACACAGTGGAGAAAACAAGAAGCAATAACAATGACCACTAACAGGAGAAAACTTTGGGAAATTTTGCAACTCAGTTCTATGAAAAAGATCCAGTGGGTAGAGGAATTAAAATAATTCTTTTTTTTAAAGATTTTATTTATTTATTTGATAGAGAGAGACACAGAGAGAGAGGGAACACAAGCAGGGGGAGTGGGAGAGGGAGAAGCAGGCTCCCCGCTGAGCAGGGAGCCTGACGCAGGGCTCGATCCCAAGATCCTGGGATCATGACCTGAGCCGAAGGCAGATGCTTAACGACTGAGCCACCCAGGCGCTCCAAATTAAAATATTTCTTAACTGGAGGATATGACTTCCACTTCCTTACTCACAAGACATAAATACCACGTGTAATATCTCCCAACATTAAGCCCGTGATATTCTAGTCTCAGGCTCCAGGAATATAAGCAAGGCATTTTCCAAACCATACAGCTCATGTGAGTGGGAAATCCCAAGAAGGGAGAAGCGAGATCTTGGATGAGATGTTGCTACTCCTTTGTACCTGATTGGAGGTGTTAGTGGCAAGGTAGTAACAGATGAGAAAGCATAGCTTCAAACCAGGAAAAAGGATGAATCATTCATTCTTCAAAAGTCATATATGATTTCCCATGTCCAGTGGCTAAATGGGGACTTTGTTATTTCTGCTTCAATAGAGAAAGGATAATCTCATTAGTCATTTTCTTATTTTTATTCTCTAACCTCACTTTTCCCTCATTTCTATCTTCTGTTTCTTATATAGAAATAATATAGTGGAAAGAGCAGGGGTTTTGAATCTAGACAGGCTTAATATCTAAACTTCTTGAAGTCTTGGTTTCTTTGAAACCACCAGCCTTCTTATCCTTTTTGTCTGTTTCCTGATCCCTTCACCACTTCTCTTTCTCATGACTTCCCTTTGTGTCAAGGTCCATGTTAATTCCTTTAACAATCAGTTTATTGGCAAGGATGTGGAGAAATTGGAAACTTCATAAACTGCTGATGGGAATCTAAAAATGGTATAGTCACTGTGAAAAATAGTTTCTCAATAGGTTAAACATAGAGTTACCATATGACCCAGCATTTGCACTTCTAAGTCATACAGTAAAATGAAAGTATATATCCACACAAAAACTTGTACATGGAGTTTCATAGAAACATTACCTATAAAAGACAAAAAGATAAAACTACCCAAGTGTCCATCAATGGATAATGAATAAACAAAATGTGGTATATACATACAATGCAATAGTATTCAGCTTTAAGAAGGTTGGAAGTACTGATACAAGTTACAGCATAGATGAACCCTGAAAGCATCATACTAAATGAAAGGAGCCAGATACAAAAGGCTGCATATTGTACAATTCCACTTATATGAAATGTCCGCAATAGGTAAATCTATAGAGACAGAAAGTAGATTCATTGTTGCCAGAGGCTGGGGGGTTGGGGAGATGGAATTGGGACTGACATATGTATACAGGATTTCTTTTTGGGGTGGTGAGAATGTACTAAAAGTACATTGTGGTGATAGTTGCACAACTGTGAATATACTAAAAATCAATGAATTGTACACTTTAAATGAGCACATTATACGGCATTTGAGTTATACTTCAATAAATCTGTTAAAATAATAAGAACTGGGGGCACCTGGGTGGCTCAGTCGTTAAGCGTCTGCTTTTGGCTCAGGTCATGATCCCAGGGTCCTGGAATCGAGCCCCGCGTCGGGCTCCCTGCTCGGCAGGAAGCCTGCTTCTCCCTCTCCACTCCTCCTGCTTGTGTTCCCTCTCTCGCTGTGTCTCTCTCTGTCAAATAAATAAAATCTTCAAAAAAAAAATAAGAAGAACTGTTACTCTGTCACTCTTAGCAGTCAATGACAGTATGTATCGAGTCAGTATGACTGGCTTAGAATAATGAAGATTTCCGTTAAAACTATGGTTGGGTGAACATTTCAGAAGGATAGATATCTAAACAAAATTACTTTCTAGTTTGTTGGTAGGAAAGAATCTATTAATATCATGAACAAAATTCAGGTATGTATGAGTTGAGAGTCTGCAGTCCTAATCTCTTATACTATTAGTTCTAACTTTTAATAAGCACAATTATCAAATAAATCATTAAAATTAATTTAGAAAGCAATCAGTATAATTTACTACATCAACAGAAAAAAATTTACTATACATTAACAGAAAGTGAAAAGGCACTTGTTGTGATGAGCACTGGGTGTTGTGTGTAAGTGATGAATCACTAAATTCTACTCCAGAAACCAATACTACACTTTATGTTAACTAACTGGAATTTAAATAAAAACTTGAAAAAAGAGAAAAAAAAAGAAAAGGCAATCCATAGAATGAGAGAAAAAAATTGCAAATTGTATGTCCGATAATGGTCTCATCTAAATATCCAGAATATATAAAGATACATGAGATATATCACTCTACACACACTAGGTTGGTTATAATTAAACAGACATATGATAATAAGTAATGGTAAGAATGTGGAGACATTGGAATTCTCATACCTTCCTAATGGGATG
This sequence comes from Zalophus californianus, assembly GCF_009762305.2. Taxonomy (NCBI): domain Eukaryota; kingdom Metazoa; phylum Chordata; class Mammalia; order Carnivora; family Otariidae; genus Zalophus; species Zalophus californianus. Next base: position 19,792,635 of record NC_045612.1, read on the forward strand.
TAGAATGGTTTCATCACTTTGGAAAACAGTCTGGCAGTCTCTCAAAAGTTGCAACAGAATTATAATATAAACCAAGAATTCTACTCCTAGGTATATATCTAAGATAATTCAAAACATATATCTATGCATAAACTTGTACACGAATGTTCATAGCAGTGCTATTCATGGGCATAATAGCCAAAGTGCAGAAATGGCCCAAATGTCCATCAAATGGATGGATAAACAAAATGTGATATATCCATATAATAGAATATTATTCGGCAATAAAAAAAATGAAGTACTGATAAGTGCTACGACATGGATGAATCTTGAAATCATTATACTAAACAAAAGAAGTCAGTCACAGAAGACCATGTATGTTATGATTCCATTTAAATGAAATGTCCAGAATGGGTAAATCTATAGAGACAAAAATTATATTAGTGGTTGTCAGGGGCTAGGGGAGAGTAGAATCAAGAGTAACTGCTAATGGCTACAAGGATTTCAGGGACGGATGATGAAAATATTCTAAAAACTGTGTGTGATGATGGTTGCATAACTCTGATAATATAGTAAAAATCATTGAATTTTACAATTTAAATAGCAGAGTTATATCTAAATATGTGAGTTTTGTCTATATAAGGTTGTTATTTAGGGGGCACCTGGGTGGCTCAGTTGGTTAAGCGTCTGCCTTCACCTCAGGTCATGATCCCAGGATTCTGGGATTGAGCCCTGGCGTTTGGGGGGGGGGGTCACTACTCAGCAGGGAGTCTGCTTCTCCCTTTCCCTCTGCCCCTCCCCTGGCTCATGCTCACGTGCTCTCTCTCTTTCTCTCTCTCTCTGAAATAAATAAATAAAATCTTAAAGAAATAAGGTTGTTATTTTTAAAAAGGATCAGTCTATCTAGTTCTGACTAGGTGTTATTATAATGTACTTTTAGAAGCCATGGAAAGACTCTCTGAGACTGACATTTCTAACCAGAAAGAAATAATGGAATGTTTGCTTCATAAAAGTGAGTTCTACTTTTAAACAAATTCTATCTTTGCTTCATATGATACAAAGTAAATTTAAAAATTATTTTTAAATACCACATGCATATGATAAAGAATTTTTAAATGGTAGTAAGTGTTATACAGTTAAACATTTCTCTCCCCTCCACCTGTCTCTAGTCCTCTATTTTTCCTCCAAAGAGGCAACTAACTATTCTTACGCATTTTTGTTCAGACTTCTATGTTATAAATACATAAAAACATGCCTTTGGAAAAACATAAAAAGTAGTTCACTGTACACACTGTTCTGCACCTTAATTTTTTCACTTAAAGTTATACTTTGGAGAATGTTCTGTATCAGCTATTCCAGTTATCTCTTCAGGCATAGGAGAAAACCTCAAAAGAGTGACATAAAACAATAACAGTAATTTATTATAATCATGGATCTGGGACTGACTGGACTCCAGTAGGCAGTCTGCACTCAAGATCCCTTATGTGGTTGCTATCAGAAGGTGATTTGGGGTGGAATAGTTTTCTTTCTCAAAGGCTTCTATATCTGGCACTGGGGGACAAGGACTGATTCCTCCTCAGGCATATGTCCTTCTCTCTCTGTCTGTGTCTCTGTCTCTGTCCCTCTTTTTCCACTCTTCTCTTCCCTCTCTCCTCCCTCTCCCCATTATTTTGGCTTCATGGTAGCCAGACTTCATGCATGGTGACTAAATGCTCCTAGAGCAATTGTTTTAAGGGAAACCAGCAGAAGCTCCATGATCTTTTCTAAACTAGCTTCTGAAGTCATGCACCATCATTTCTGCTGCATTCTATTCATTAAAGCAGTCCCAAAGCCCCGGCTAGGTTGAAGCGGTGGTAGCACACATTTTGAGACTTTTGTCTGGAGTGACAAGAATTTTTGAACATGTATTCAATCCACCACATCAGATGATATAGAGATATCTTATTCTTTGATTAAAGATGGCATGGTATTTTGTAGTATGAATACACAAAAATAGAATCAGTCCTCTATTAATAGATATTTAGGTTGTTTTCCATCTTTTGCTACTGCAACAATATGCAATAAATATCTTTGCACATAAACCTTTGAAAATATGTGTAGTATATCTGCAAGATTAATTCATCAAACCAGAGTTGCTGGGCAAAAAAAAAAAAAAAAAAGTGACTTCAAAGACTTTACACCTCCACCAACAATATATGAGGGTGATTTTTCACATGTTTTTGTGCATGTAATGTATTATGAAGCCTCTTGATCTTGGTTTTACAGTTGTCGTATTTAAAGACATTTTTGGTTTTCTGTGAATTGTTGTTCGTTTTCTTTTGCCCATTTATTTATTTATTTATTTTTTAAAGATTTTTATTTTTTGACAGAGAGAGAGACAGTGAGAGAGGGAACACAAGCAGGGAGAGTGGGAGAAGGAGAAGCAGGCTCCCCGCTGAGCAGGGAGCCCGATGCCGGGCTCAATCCCAGGACCCTGGGATCATGACCTGAGCCGAAGGCAGATGTTTAATGACTGAGCCACCCAGGCGCCCCGCCCAGTTTTATATTTTAAACTCTGATTAAGGTAGAGTTTCTTTTTCTGTATAGAAATCTTATAAGTTTTTGTGTTGTTTTACTATATAATTATAAAATGTTTAATATTATAATTTTATTGTTATAATATTGTTATTTTTGAAATAAGTTTTTGTTTCATTGATTTTCTGTAATGTTTTTTCTGTTTTCGATTTTATTGGTTTTTGCTCATATCTTTACTATTTCTATCCTTATGCTTGCTTTGGATATATTTTACTCTTCTGTTTTTTATTTCTTGTGGTAGGATCATATATTATTGATTTGAGACTTTTGCACTTTGTAAAAATAAACATTTATGCTATAAATTTCCTCCTAGCTGCCTCCCACAAATTTTGATATGTTTATTTTATTTCATTCATTTCAATGTACCTCTCTGACCAATGAATTATTTAGAGGGTATTGTTTAGTTTTCCAGTGTTTGGGGGAATTTTCTGTTTTTTTAATTATGTTATGTTAATCACCATACATTACATCATTAGTTTTTGAGGTAGTGTTCCATGGTTCATTGGTTGCATATAACACCCAGTGCTCCATTCAGTACGTGCCCTCTTTAATACCCACCACCAGACTAACCCATCCCCCCACCCCCCCTCCCCTCTAGAACCCTTAGTTTGTTTCTCAGAGTCCATAGTCTCTCATGGACTCCATTTGTCTCCCCCTCCGATTTCCCCCCTTTCATTTTTCCCTTCCTACTATCTTCTTTTATTTAACATATAATGTATTATTTGTTTCAGAGGTACAGGTCTGTGATTCAACAGTCTTGCACAATTCACAGTGCTCACCATAGCACATACCCTCCCGAATGTCTATCACCCAGCCACCCATCCCTCCCACCCCCCTACCACTCTAGCACCCCTCGGTTTGTTTCCTGGGATTAAGAATTCCTCATATCAGTGAGATCATATGATACATGTCTTTCTCTGATTAACTTATTTTGCTCAGCATAACACCCTCCAGTTCCATCCACGTCGTTGCAAATGTCAAGACTTCATTCCTTTTGATGGCTGCATAATATTCCATTGTATACATATACCACTTCTTCTTTATCCATTCATCTGTCGATGGACAGCTTGGCTTTTTCCATAGTTTAGCTATTGTGGACATTGCTGCTATAAACATTGGGGTGCATGTACCCCTTCGGATCCCTACGTTTGTATCTTTGGGGTAAATATCCAGTAGTGCAATTGCTGGATCATATGGTAGCTCTATTTTCAACTTTTTGAGGAACCTCCATACTGTTTTCCAGAGTGGCTGCACCACCTTGCATTCCCACCAACAGTGTAGGAGGGTTCCCCTTTCTCTGCATCCTCACCAACATCTGTTGTTTCCTGACTTGTTAATTTTAGGCATTCTGACTGGTGTGAGGTGGTATCTAGAGGTTTTGATTTGGATTTCCCTGATGCCGACCGATGTTGAGCACTTTTTCGTGTGTCTTTTGGCCATTTGGATGTCTTCTTTGGAAAAATGTCTGTTCATGTCTTCTGCCCATTTCTTGATTGGATTACTTGTTCTGGGTGTTGAGTTTGATAAGTTGTTTATAGATTTTGGAAACTAGCCCTTTATCTGATGTGTCATTTGCAAATATCTTCTCCCATTCTGTCAGTTGTCTTTTGGTTTTGTGGACTGTTTCTTTTGCTGTGCAAAAGCTTTTAATCTTGATGAAGTCCCAATAGTTCATGTTTGCCCTTGCTTCCCTTGCCTTTGGTGATGTTTCTAGGAAGAAGTTGCTGTGGCTGAGGTCGAAGAGGTTGCTGCCTGTGTTCTCCTTTTGGATTTTGATGGACTCCTGTCTCACGTTTAGGTCATTCAACCATTTGGAGTCTATTTTTGTGTGTGGTGTAAGGAAATGGTCCAGTTTCATTCTTCTGCATGTGGCTGTCCAATTTTCCCAGCACCATTTGTTGAAGAGACTGTCTTTTTTCCATTGGACATTCTTTCCTGCTTTGTCAAAGATAAGTTGACCATAGAGTTGAGGGTCCATTTCCGGGCTCTCTATTCTGTTCCATTGATCTATGTGTCTGTTTTTGTGCCAGTACCGTACTGTCTTGATGATGACAGCTTTGTAATAGAGCTTGAAGTCCAGAATTGTGATGCCACCGGCTTTACTTTTCTTTTTCAACATTCCTCTGGCTATTCGGGGTCTTTTCTGGTTCCATACAAATTTTAGGATTATTTGTTCCATTTCTGAAAAAAGTTGATGGTATTTTGATAAGGATTGCATTGAATGTGTAGATTGCTCTAGGTAGCATTGACATCTTCACAATGTTTGTTCTTCCAATCCATGAGCATGGAACGTTTTTCCATTTCTTTGTGTCTTCCTCAATTTCTTTCATGAGTATTTTATAGTTTTCTAAGTACAGATTCTTTGCCTCTTTGGTTAGATTTATTCCCAGGTAACTTATGGGGTTTGGGGTGCAATTGTAAATGGGATTGACTGTTATTTTTATGATTTTTTCTATATTGAGTCCATTATGGTTAAAGAACATATCTGTATGGTTTCAATTATTTTAAATTTGTTGACATCTTGAGGCACCTGGGTGGCTCAGTCTGTTAAGCATCTGCCTTTGGCTCAGGTCATGATCCCAGGGTCCTGGGTTTGAGCCCCACATCAGACTCCTTGCTCCACAGGGAGGCTGCTTCTCTCTCTTCCACTCCCCCTGCTTGTGCTCTCTCTCTTTCATAAATAAATGAATGAATAAATAAATAAATAAATCTTTAAAAAATAATTTTTTGATATCTCTTTTATGGTCTATAATATGGTCTATTTTGGTGAATGTCTGTTAGGTAGAGTATTCTATAAATGTCAATTAGACTGCGTTAATAGTGCTATTCAGGTCATCTATATCTTTACTGATTTTCTGCCTGCTTGCTCTATCAATTACTGACAGAGGTGTTGAAGTCTCCAGCTATACTTGTGGATGTGTCTATTTCTCCTTTCTATTCTGCAATTTTTGCTTTGCATATTTTGCACCATCAAATAAGATGTATATATATGTAGGGTTACTATGTTTTGTGAATTGCCTTTTTATCATTATGTAATGTCACTCTCTGTCACTGGTAACTTTCTTGGCTCTGAAGTTATATTAACATAGCATCTCTGCTTTCTTTTGATTCATCTTAACATAGTATAACTTTTTCCATCTTTTTACTTTGAACCTATCTATACTGTTATAGTTGAAGGAAGTTTCTTATAGATACCATATAGTTGGGTCATATTTTTTAGTTCCGTCTGCCAATCTGTCTTTTAATTTGTGTGCTATACCATTTACATTTAATGTAATTACCATTATATTAAGGATTAATTATGCCATTTTATTGTTTATACTTTTTGTTTATTTGCTTTTTCCCGACTTCCTGTTACTTGAACATTTTTTAAAATTCCATTTTAATTTATTATAGTATTTTCTTTTTCTCATCTAACTAAAATGTTTTACACATTGAACAGCAACTCCCCATTTCTCCTAGTTCCCAGACCCTGGCAACCACCATTCTATTTTATGGCTCTATTATTTTAACTACTTTAGATGCCTTGTGTAAGTGGAATCATGCAACATTTGTCCTTCTGTGACTGGTTTATTTTATTTTATTTATTTATTTTAAAGATTTTATTTATTTATTTGACAGAGAAAGAGAGAAAGAGAGCACAAGCAGGGGGAGCTGCAAAGGGAGAGGGAGAAGCAGGTTCCCTACTCATCAGGGAGCCTAACGTGTGGCTCTATCCTAGAACCCCAGGATCATGACCTGAGCTGAAGGCAGATGCTTAACTGACTGAGCCACCAAGGCACCCCATGACTGGCTTTTTGTAATTAGCATAATGTGCTCAAGTTTCATCCATGTTGTCACATATGACAGGATTTCCCTCTCTTTTAAGGCTGAATAGGATCCCATTGTGTGTGTGTGTGTGTGTGTGTGTGTGTGTGTGTGCATACACACGGAAAAAATATATATTTTTTCATTATCTATTTATCTGTCTATAGACTTTTAAGTTGCTTCTACACCTTGGCTATTGTAAATAATGCTGTAATTTACATGGGAGTACAAATATCTCTTCAAGATTCTGATTTCAATTCATGTCAATAAATACCCAGCAAGTGAGAGTGCTAAATTATATGGTAGCTCTATTTTTAATATTTTGAGGAATTCCCATATTATTTTCCATATTAACTGCACGATTTTATATTCCCAACAGTGCACAAGGGTTCCAATTTCTCCCACATCCTCAACACTTATTATTATTACTATTTTGACAATAGCCCTTCTAATAACACCTTACTCCTAAGGTATGAAGTTGTTAGCTTCTGTGGTTTTTTTTTAAAAAATGTTATTTTATTTTATTATGTTATGTTAGTCACCATACAATACACCATTAGTTTTTGATGTAGTGATCCACGATTCATTGTTTTTGTATAACACCCAGTGCTTCATGCAGTACATGCCCTCCTTAATACCCATCACCGGGCTAACCCACCCCCCAACTTTTACATCAACATGGATGGGACTGGAGGAGATTTTGCTAAGTGAAATAAGTCAAGCAGAGAAAGTCAATTATCATATGGTTTCACTTATTTGTGGAACATAAGGAATAGCATGGAGGACATTAGGAGAAGGAAGATAGCTTCTGTGGTTCTGATTTGCATTTCCTTGATGATGGATGATGTTGAGCATTTTTTTATACGTTTGTTGGCCATTTGTATGTCTTTTTTGGAGAAATACCTATTTGAGTACTTTTAAAAATAGGGGTTTTTTTGTTATCACATTAGGTGAGTTCCTTATCTATTATGGATATTAACCCTTAATTAGATACATGAATTGCAAATATTTTCTCCTATTCTGTAGATTGCCTTTTCACTATTGATCATTTCCTTTGCTATGAAGAAGCTTTTTAGTTTGATGTAGTCTCACTTTTCTACTTTTGCTTTTGTTGTCTGTGCTTTTGGCATCATATCCAAAAAATATTTGCCAAGACAGTATTATGGTTCTTCCCCTATGTTTTTTTCTCAGAGTTTTATAGTTTCAAGTCTTATGTCTAAGACTTTAATCCATTTTTAGTTGTTTTGTATATGGTGTAAGATAAGGGTTAAATGTGATTCTTTTGCATGTGAATATCCAGTTTTCCCAACATCATTTGTCAAAGAGACTTATTCTTTCCCCACTGTGTACTCTTGGCACCTTTGCTGAAGATCAATTGACTATATATGTGTGAGCTTATTTTGTTTATTCTGGGCTCTTTATTTTGCTCCATTGGCCTATACCTGTCTTTATGCCAGTACCATACTGTTTTGATTACTGTAGCTTTGTAATATGTTTTGAAATGTTTTGAAATCAGAAAGTGTGTGGCCTCCAGCTTTGTTCTTTTTAAAGTTGGTTTAGATATTCAGGGTCCTCTGTCCTTCCATATGGATTTTAGGCTTGTTTTTTCTATTTCTGTAAAAAATGCCATTGGAATTTTGATAAGAATTGCATTGAATCTGTAGATCACTTTGAGTGGTATGGATATTAATACTTTAACAATATTAAGTCTTCCAATCCAGGAACTTCCACTCCATGATGTCTTTCTATTTATTTGTGTCTTCTTCAGTTTCTTTCAGCAATATTTTGTAGTTTTCAGTGTACAAGTCTTCTGTTTTATTGGTTAAGTTTTTTCTGAAATATATTTTTTTTTTGATGCTAGTGTAAATGGGATTGTTTTCTTAACTTCTTTTTTGGATTATTCATTGTTAGTGTATAGAAAGACAACTGATTTTTGTATCTTGATTTTATATTCTGCAACTTTACTGAATTCATTAAATTCATTCTTTCATTCATTAGTTCTAACGTGTGTGTGTGTATAGTCAAGTTTTTCTTTTTTTTTTACCTATAAGATCATGTCATTTGCAAGCAGAAATATTTTCACTTATTCCTTTTCAATTTCAATGACTTTTATTTCTTTTTTTTTTGTAAGATTATTCTGCTAGAACTTCTAGTACTATGTTGATAAGAGTGGGCATCCTTGCCTTGTTATTGATCTAAAAGGAAAACCTTTCAGTTTTTCACCATTATTACGTTAGTTAAGGCTTTTCCTATATGAACTTTATTGAGAAAATTTTCTCCTATTCCTAGTTTGTTGAGTGTTTTTGTCATGAGAGTGTTGAATTTTGTCAAATGCTTTTTCTACATCTCCAGAGATGATCCTGTGATTTTTTTATCCTGTATTCTGTTGGGGTGGTTTATCTTATTGGTTGACTATCATATATATTTTTAAAATTTTTTATTGTTATGTTAATCACCATACATTACATCATTAGTTTTGGATGTAGTGTTCCATGATTCATTGTTTGTGCATAACACCCAGTGCTCCACACAGAACGTGCCCTCTTTAATACCCATCACCAGGCAAATCCATCCCCCCACTCCCCTCCCCTCTAGAACCCTCAGTTTTTCAGAGTCCATCGTCTCTCATGGTTGGTCTCCCCCTCCGATTTCCCCCCTCCATTCTTCCCTTCCTGCTATCTTCTTCTTTTTTTTTTTCTTAATATATATTGCATTATTTGTTTCAGAGGTACAGATCTGTGATTCAACAGTCTTGCAAAATTCACAGCACTCGCCATAGCACATAACCTCCCGAATGTCTGTCACCCAGCCATCCCATCCCTCCCAGCCCCCCACCACTCCAGCAACCCTCAGTTTGTTTCCTGAGATTAAGAATTCCTCATATCAGTGAGGTCATATGATACATGTCTTTCTCTGATTGACTTATTTCACTCAGCAAAACACCCTCCAGTTCTATCCACCTCGTTGCAAATGGCAAGTTCTCGTTCCTTTTATGGCTGCATAATATTCCATTGTGTATATATACCACATCTTCTTTATCCATTCACTTGTCGATGGACATCTTGGCTCTTGCCACAGTTTGGCTATTGTGGACATTGCTGCTATAAACATTGGGGTGCATGTACCCCTTCGGATTTCTACATTTCTATCTTTGTGGTAAATACCCAGTAGTGCAATTGCTGGATCATATGGTAGCTCTATTTTCAACTGTTTGAGGAACCTCCATGCTATTTCCCAGAGTGGTTGCACCAACTTGCATTCCCACCAACGTGTAGAAGTGTTCCCCTTTCTCCACATCCCCGCCAACATCTGTCATTTCCTGACTTGTTAATTCTAGCCATTCTGACGGGTGTGAGGTGGTATCTCATTGAGGTTTTGATTTGGATTTCCCTGATGCCGAGCAATGTTGAGGACTTTTTCATGTGTCTGTTGGCCATTTGGATGTCTTCTTTGGAAAAATGTCTGTTCATGTCTTCTGCCTATTTCTTGATTGGATTATTTGTTCTTTGGGTGTTGAGTTTGGTAAGTTCTTTAAAGATTTTGGATACTAGCCCTTTATCTGATATGTCATTTGCAAATATCTTCTCCCATTCTGGCGGTTGTGTTTTGGTTTTGTGGACTGTTTCTTTTGCTGTGCAAAAGCTTTTTATCTTGATGAAATCCTAATAGTTTATTTTTGCCCTTGCTTCCCTTGCCTTTGGCGATGTTTCTAGGAAGAATTTGCTGCGGGTGAGGTCGAAGAGGTTGCTGCCTGTGTTCTCCTTTAGGATTTTGATGGACTCCTGTCACACGTTTAGGTCTTTCAACCATTTGGAGTCTATTTTTGTGTGTGGTGTAAGGAAATGGTCCAGTTTCATTCTTCTGCATATGGCTGTCCAATTTTCCCAGCACCATTTGTTGAAGAGACTGTCCTTTTTTCATTGGACATTCTTTCCTGCTTTTGTCGAAGATAAGTTGACCATAGAGTTGAGGGTCCATTTCCAGGCTCTCTATTCTGTTCCATTGATCTATGTGTCTGTTTTTGTGCCAGTACCGTACTGTCTTGATGATGACAGTTTGTAATAGACCTGGAGGTCCGGAATTTGGATGCCGCCAGCTTTGCTTTTCTTTTTAAACATTCTTCTGGCTATTCCGGGTCTCTTCTGGTTCCATACAAATTTTAGGATTATTTGTTCCATTTCTTTGAAAAAAGTGGATGGTATTTTGATGGGGATTGCATTGAATGTGTAGATTGCTCTAGGTAGCATTGACATCTTCACAATGTTTGTTCTTCCAATCCATGAGAATGGAACGTTTTTCCATTTCTTTGTGTCTTCCTCAATTTCTTTCATGAGTATTTTATAGTTTTCTGAGTACAGATCCTTTGCCTCTTGGGTTAGATTTATTCCTAGGTATCTTATGGTTTTGGGTGCAATTGTAAATGCTATCGACTCCTTCATTTCTCTCTCTTCTGTCTTGTTGTTGGTGTATAGGAATGCCACTGATTTCTGTGCATTGATTTTATATCCTGCCACTTTACTGAATTCCTGTATGAGTTCTAGCAGTTTTGGGGTGGAGTCTTTTGGGTTTACCACATACAGTATCATATCATCTGCAAACTGAGAGTTTGACTCCTTCTTTGCCGATTTGGATGCCTTTGATTTCTTTTTATTGTCTGATTGCTGTGGCGAGGTCTTCTAATAGTATGTTGAATAGCAGTGGTGATAGTGAACATCCTGGGCACGTTCCTGACCTTAGGGGGAAAGCTCTCAGCTTTTCCCCATTGAGAATGATATTCGCTGTAGCTTTTTCATAGATGGCTTTTATGATATTGAGGTATGTACCCTCTATCCCTATAATCTGAAGAGTTTTGATCAAGAAAGGATGCTGTCCTTTGTCAAATGCTTTTTCTGCATCTATTGAGAGGATCATATGATTCTTGTTCTTTCTTTTGTTAATATATTGTATCACATTGATTGATTTGCGGATGTTGAACCAACTTTGCAGCCCAGGGATAAATCCCACTTAGTCATGGTGAATAATCATTTTAATGTACTGTTGGATCCTATTGGCTAGTATTTTGGTGAGAATTTTTGCATCTATGTTCATCACGGATATTGGTCTGTAATTCTCCTTGTTGATGGGGTCTTTGGTTTTGGGATCAAGGTAATGGTGGCCTCATAAAATGAGTTTGGAAGTTTTCTTTCCATTTCTATTTTTTGGAACAGCTTAAGGAGAATAAGTATTAATTCTTCTTAAAATGTTTGGTAGAATTCCCCTGGGAAGCCATCTGGCCCTGGACTTTTGTTTGTTGGGAGACTTTTGATGACTGCTTCAATTTCCTTAGTGGTTATAGGTCTGTTTAGGTTTTCTATTTCTTCCTGGTTCAATTTTGGTAGTTGATACATCTCTGGGAATGCATCCATTTCTTCCAGGTTATCTAATTTGCTGGCATATAGTTGCTCATAATATGTTCTTATAATTTTTTGTATGTCTTTGTTGTTGGTTGTGATCTCTCCTCTTTCATTCATGATTTTGTTATTTTGGGTCATTTCTCTTTTCTTTTTGATGACTCTGGCCAGGGGCTTATCAATCTTGTTAATTCTTTCAAAGAACCAGCTCCTAGTTTTGTTGATCTGTTCTACTGTTCTTTTGGTTTCTATTTCATTGATATCTGCTCTGATCTTTATTTTTTCTCTTCTCCTGCTGGGTTTAAGCTTTATTTGCTGTTCTTTCTCTAGCTCCTTTAGGTGTATGGTTAAGTTGTGTACTTGAGACCTTTCTTGTTTCTTGAGAAAGGCTTGTATTGCTATATACTTTCCTCTTAGGACTGCCTTTGCTGTATCCTAAAGATTTTGAACAGTTGTGTTTTCATTTTCATTGGTTTCCATGAATTTTTTAAATTCTTCTTTAATTTCCTGGTTGACCCATTCATTCTTTAGTAGGATGCTCTTTACCCTCCATGTATTTAAGTTCTTTCCGACTTTCCTCTTGTGACTGAGTTCTAGTTTCAAAGCATTGTGGTCTGAAAATATGCAGAAAATAATCCCAATCTTTTGGTATCGGTTGAGACCTGATTTGTGACCTAGGATGTGATCAATTCTGGAGAATGCTCCATGGGCACTAGAGAAGAATGTGTATTCCGTTGCTTTGGGATGGAATGTTCTGAATATGTCTGTGAAGTCCAGTTGGTCCAGTGTTTCATTTAAAGTCTTTATTTCCTTGTTGATCTTTTGCTTAGATGATCTGTCCATTTCAGTCAGGGGGGTGTTAAAGTCCCCCTCTATTATTGTATTGTTGTCAATGTGTTTCTTTGCTTTTGTTATTAATTGCCTTATATAATTGGCTGCTCCCATGTTAGGGGCATAGATATTTACAATTGTTAGATCTTCTTGTTGGATAGACCCTTTAAGTAAGATATAGTGTCCTTCTTCAACTCTTATTACAGTCTTTGTTTTAAAATCTAATTTGTCTGATATAAGAATTGCCAACCCAGCTTTCTTTTGGTGTCCATTAGCATGGTAAATGGTTTTCTACCCCCTCACTTTCAATCTGGGGGTGTCTTTGGGTCTAAAATGCAGACAGCATATCAATGGGTCTTGTTTTTTAATCAAAACAGATAGCCCGTGTCTTTTGATTGGGGCATTTAGCCCATTTATGTTCAGGATAACTATTGAAAGATATGAATTTAGTGCCATTGTATTGCCTGTAAGGTGACTGTGACTGTATATTGTTTGTGTTCCTTTCTGATCTATGCTGCTTTTAGGCTCTCTCTTTGCTTCGAGGACCCCTTTCAATATTTCTTGTAGGGCTGGTTTCGTGTTTGCAAATTCCTTTAGTTTTTGTTTGTCCTGGAAGCTTTTTACCTCTCCTTCTATTTTCAATGACAGCCTAGCTGGATATAGTAGTCTTGGCTGCATATTTTTCTCGTTTAGTGCTCTGAAGATATCATGCCAGTCTTTTCTGGCCTGCCAGGTCTCTGTGGATAGGTCTGTTGCCAATCTAATGTTTCTACCATTGTAGGTTACATATCTCTTCTCCTGAGCTGCTTTCAGGATTTTCTCTTTGTCTCTGAGACTCGTAAGTTTTACTATTAGATGTTGGGGTGTTGATCTATTTTTATTGATTTTGAGAGGGGTTCTCTGTGCCTCCTGGTTTTTGATGCCTGTTTCTTTCCCCACATTAAGGAAGTTCTCTGCTATAATTTGTTCCAATATACCTTCTGCCCCTCTGTCTCTTTCTTCTTCTTCTGGGATCCCAATTATTCTAATGTTGTTTCATCTTATCGTACCGTTTATCTCTCAAATTCTGCCCTCGTGATCCTGTAGTTGTTTCTCTCTCTTTTTCTCAGCCTCTTTATTTTCCATCGTCTGGTCTTCTATATCGCTGATTCTCTCTTCTGCCTCATTTATCCTAGCAGTTAGTGCCCCCATTTTTTATTGCACCTCATTAATAGCCTTTTTGATTTCGACTTGGTTAGATTTTAGTTCTTTTATTTCTCCAGAAAGGGTTTCTTTAATAACTTCCACGCTTTTTTCAAGCCCAGCTAGTATCTTTAAAGTCATGATTCTGAACTCTAGGTCTGACATCGTACTAATGTCCATATTGGATAGGTCCCTGGCAGACGGTACTACCTCTTGTTCTTTTTGCTGAGGTGATTTTTTTCATCTTGTCATTTTGTCCAGAGGAGAACAGATGAGTGAGAGAATGAAATGCTAACAGGTTAACAATGTCCCCAGCAAATATACTATATACAAATCAGAAAAGACCTGAAACCAGGGGAAAAGAAAGGGAAAGAAAGAAAAAAGAAAGAGAAAAAAAAGAAAAAGAAAAAGATAAAAAGAAACAAAAACAGAACAAAACAAAAAAAACAGAATATGATCAAATATGATCAGGCTAGTGCATAGATCAGTGTCACACACTAGATTTTGGATGTATTTTGGTCTGTTAGAAGAAAGTGCCTCCTAAAATTTTAAAGAAAGAAAGACATATATGTACAAAATAAGGGTTGATACAATGAAGGGATGGAAGATGACTGTAAAGATGAAACTTATAAAAGGTTTTATAAACGGAATTGATAAGAAGTTGTTTGAAAGAAGAAAGAAGAAGATTTAAAAAAAAGGAAAAAGAAAAGAAAAAAATGGGAGAGACTGTGATCAGGCAGGAGACTAGAACAAAGCCATACACTAGTGATTTAGGGTATTTTTGATCTGTTAGAAGAAACTGTATATCAAAATTTTAAAGAGAGAAGAACATATATATATATGCCAAAAATAAGGGTAACTACTATGAAGGGATAAAATATGACTCTAAAATGAAAAATAAAAAATGTTTTTTTAAGAAAGGGATTGATAAGATGTTGGTTGAAAAAGGGAAAAAGAAAAATTAAAAAAAAACAAAAACAGAAAACAGTTAAAAAAATTAACTTTGAAAAACTAATGAATCATGGTAAATAAGCCATGAATTTTATGTGCAGTATTCCCCTTGCGCTGGAGTTCTCCCGTTCTCCTTGATCGGTAAACTTGGTCTTGGCTGGCTGTTCATGCTGATCTTCTGGGGGAGGGGCCTATTGCCATGGTTCCCAAATGTCTTTGCCGGAGGGGGAATTGCCCCGCCCTTGTCGGTCCCGGCTAAGCAAGCTGCTCGGGTTTGCTCTCAGGAGCTTTTGTTCCCTGCAAGCTCTCCCTACAGCTTTGGAGGACCAGGGTGAAAATGGTGGCCTCCCACTCTCTGCCCGGAGGAGCTAAGAACTCGGGGCCCCGCTCCTCAGTGCGCCCCCAGAGAAAAGCAGCCAATCACTCCTGTCTCCCCGGTCTCCGGCCACACTCCGTGCTCACCCGGCCTGTGACCGAGCGTTTCTATCTCTGGCACCTGACCCCGTGTGGAGTCTCCAAACCCAGCAGATCCCTGTGGTGCACTCCCGTGCCGCTTCTCCTGGGGGAGGTAGGGGAGTCTCCCCGGCTCTGCTGTTTGTTGGGTCCCTGCTGGAGGCACAGTGGCCCGACTGGGCCGCGGATCACAGTTTATGGCAACCCCGAGCTGAGAGCCCGCGCCTCAGCTCCATCTCTGCAGCCGGCTTCCCCTCTCCGATACCTGGGAGCTCTGCTGCACTCAGGCACCCCCGGTCTTTCTGTGACCCCGAGGGTCCTGAGTCTACACTGTCCCGCGAGGTTTCCACCTCCCGCTTCGCCACTGGAGTGACGTCCCTCAGCGAAACCGACTTCTAAAAGTTCCAATTTTGTGCTCCGTGGCTCTATCACTTGCCAGAAGCGGCCGACGTAGGCCCCCTTCCCCGCCATCTATCCTCCCGAATATCGCCTCGGATTCACTTCTCCGCACGTCCTACCTTCCAGTAAGTGGTCGCTTCTCTGTTCAGAGAGTTGTTGCTACTCTCTTCTTCGATCTCCTGCTGAGTTCGTAGGTGTTCAGAATGGTTTGATCCCTATTCAGCTGAATTCCTAAGACCAGACGAAATCCAGGTCTCCTACTCCTCTGCCATCTTGCTCTGCGCCCCCATAAGTTCTTCATAGATTTTGGATACTAACCCTTTATTAAATATGTCATTTGCAAATATCTTCTCCCATTCCAAAGGTTGCCTTTTAATTTTGTTGATTGTTTCCTTCGCTGTGCAGAAACTTTTTATCTTGATGAAGTCCAGTAGTTCATTTTTGTTTTTGGTTCCCTTGTACCAGGCAGGGAATTTAAAACAACTATAAATTAATATGCTAAGGATTCAAATGGCAAAATAAGCAACATGCAAAAACAGGTGGGTAATAGAATCAGAAAGTTAGAAATTCTATAAAAGAATAAGTGGGAAATTCTAGAAATGAAAAATATTGTAGCAGAAATAATAACCTTGATGATCTCATTAGTAAACTGGATAAGTCTGAGGAAAAAATCAGTTAGCTTGAAGGCAGGTCACTAGAAACTTCCTAAACTAAAATGAAAGAAAACAATTTAATAGAACAGAACATTCAAGAACTATGGGACAATTTCAAAGGGTGTAACATTGGCACAGTTGGGATACCAGAAGGAGAAGAAAGAGAATAGAACAGAAGAAAAATTTCAAGTGATAAAAGCAGACCTTTCCAAAATATACGACAGACACAAATCACAGATCTAAAAATTCAGAGAATACCAAGCAGGTGAAATACACCCCCCCACACCAAAAAAACCCAAAATTACACCTAGACATATCATATTAAAACTTTAGAAAAAACAAAGACAAAAAAATCTTGAAAGAAACCAGATTATTCCCAATTTCTAAAATCTAGAAAACACCTACACGTCTTTCAATAGTGAATGGATAAATAGTGGTACATTAATATAATGGGATATTATTCAGCAATTGAAAAAATCAAACTACAAAATACATGAATGAATCTTAAAAATGCATGTTTCCTAAGTGGAAGAAACCAATCTGGAAAGTCTGCATATTACATGATTCCCATTATATAATATTCTGGAAAAGGCAAAAAACAAGATGCTTGAAAGATCAGTGTTTGGCGGGGCTTCTGGTGAGGGGTGGACCAGAAGGTGGAGAGTGTTGAGTAAGGGAAGCACAGGGGATATGTTAGAATGATGAAAGCAGTATCTGGTGATACTGTGATGGTGAATACATGACACTATGCATTTGTCTAAACCTATAAAACTTTATGGCACAGAATGAATCTTAATATATGCAGATAAAAAATCATTTAGGAGGTCAGGGGATCACAGAAAAGAATGCAGACTGTGGCAAGAGAATCTAACTGCATTATCAATATATGAAACAACTTCACTGAAGGGAGTGTGGGAAAAAGAGGCTGATGTAAGTTTGTTGATTGTTTGGAGTCTGTAACACTAAGGCAAAATGAAATGTACATAAGCTGTGTATTCTAGTTAGTAAAGTTTTGTCCCATGGGCATACAGGTTAACATTTCTGATACTGCTATACATGTGTACTGCATTGAACAATGAATTAACTAAGTGGATGGTACATAGTGGGAGCCACATTTCTCACCATTGAATTGGAATTTACAGATAAGCAAGGAAAAGAGGCCAGAATGATCCATGTACAAATGAATTAGAGTCAGAGACATGGGTATAAAGTCATGTTTAATTTAGATACCGATGGTTACATATAGAAATATTTGTAGATATGTGTATATACAAAGGTTAGTATAAATACATATATTTACTTTCGATTTTAGGTGAGAGGGCCTACAATCAATGACACCCCAGCAGCATCAAGCACACCTAGCACCCAGACATTGGTTTCTAATGCTATTTTCTAATAAAAGGAATCAGGGCTCCCTGGGAAAATTGCTGATTTTAGGACTGGGGCAGAAATTATACAAAATGAGCCTGAAGAATCTTATAGTGCCAGAAAGTAGGAAAATACTAACAACAATCCCTAAAATGATGGAGGTATGTCAAAGGGAAATAGGAGCCAACTAAAAGAGTTCCCAATGTCCAAAGCTGGAATGCTTTAGCAATAAAATAAAGTAGTATTAGATTACAACCCAAAATATAAAATATCCATGAGTCCATACTCATATAAATAAATGATGGAATGAATCATGATATGAGAAAGATATGACAGATTTGTACAGAATTCCAAATAATTTATATAGATGCTTCACTTTCAAATTACTTCCCATTAAGCATGGGCTGCACATAGTGACTTCCTTCCAAAGAGTACAGTATGAAAAGATGGGAGCGAGGAGAGTAACTTTGCAGCAGAGAAACCTGACAAATACTACCTCAGCCAGGTAATCAAGGTTAATATCTACAGTGATAAGTCATGGTGATACCATGTACACCTGATGGGATGTAATGTGAATGGCACTCCCAAAAGCCTATAATCCCAGTTTACTCATGAGAAAAACTGTATAGAAATCCCAATTTAGAGTCATTCTACCAGATACCTGACCTATACCCTTCAAAACTGCCAAGATCACCTGAAACAAAGAAAGTCTAAGAAACCATTACAGCCAGGAAGAGCCTAAGGAGACATGATGACTATATGCAATATGGTATCCACGCTGGGATATCATGGAACAGGAAAAGAACATTAAATTAAAACTAGAAACTTTGAATAAAATATGGACTTCAGTTGACAACATATCAATATTGGTTCTTAAATTGGACAAATACACAATAATAATGTAAGATGTTAAAAATAGAAGACTAGTGTGGACTATTTGAGAACTCTCTATACTACCTGCAATTTTTGTAAATTCACAAGTGTCCTAAGATTTAAAGAAAAAATTATTTTAAAAAATCACAGTGAATTTACCCATGAAACAATTTGGGCCTGGGGCTTCTGGGGGGAGAATTGATCTTTGACAATTTTCTCACTGTCTTATGTGGTAATTGGTTTGGTTATATATTCTATCTTTGTGTTCTGGGAGTTAGTTTTGGTAATTTTTATTGTAGTAGAAAGTAAAATTTAAACTTCCAGGCTTTCAAATTTGTTTGTATGGAGCACAAGATGATTCTGAGGAATGCTGTCAGGGTCAGCCCCATAAGCTCCCAACTCAATTCCTGGGCTGTTTATAGCTTCTCCAGAGGAGGCAACTAAATCCCT
Organism: Zalophus californianus; assembly: GCF_009762305.2. NCBI lineage: Eukaryota > Metazoa > Chordata > Mammalia > Carnivora > Otariidae > Zalophus > Zalophus californianus. The sequence continues at coordinate 19,811,545 of NC_045612.1, forward strand.
CACCTGTAAGTTCTGTTTCACTCTTTTCTGAACTCTTGCTGCTTTGAGCAGAACTCTTAGCAGCAATTTCAGTTCTCCCATTCGAGATTCACTTTCCTCTCTAGTTTCCCCTGTTATAAGTTAGTTTAATAACCTGGTGCCCCAAGTTCCTATGTCGACTCTCTAGCACTACCTCCACCTTCCCTGGCAATGCATCAGTACCTTGGACTGCACTGGCTTTTTCTGGCCTCTGATGGATTTTTTTGCTTAGACTTTTGCAGAGCTGGAGCTCTATACAGACACCCACCTCATGCTAACTGCTTTTATTGTCCTGAGTCACTCCTTATCCTACTCTGGTTTCAACCCATTTCCTAGACCTCCTCCGTGCCACCTGTTTTCATTTACTACCGGGGGACCATTCTTCGGAGTCTTCTCCACATCCTTCCAATTGTTAAGTGATATCCACTAGAGTTACAAAACATGACAGTAACCTTTCCCAAGGAACCCTTTCTGGCTCTCAAGAGTTTGCAATTCAATCCTGATAAATGAATCATTATTTTATACCAGTTTAAGCAAAGGTCCTGCCTGATGATTTTGCAAGGTAAAAGGTAATTCTTTACATCCACAAATTTCTCTTTTTTCTGTTCCCACCTTTGATGTGAATTTATGATTCCAGGGGTCTGTGCTAGACAGGTGTTTCCTGGGGTTTACATGCACAAATTTCCCTTTCAACAGAAGGTGCCTTACAGCAACTAGCAACAGAGAAGAGCAATTTAAGAAAATGCTGCCAAAGCGCAGAGGCTAAAGCAGATTGATTTCAGTTTCCAAGCTGCCCTCTGCAGCTGACCACCAATATATCTGCCTGTCCAGGGACGCTTGAAGGAATTTAGCATTTTGTTTGGGCTTTTGTAGCAAGGATTCTGAGATCATTGCCTTAATTGAAGGCACACACCCAGGGGAACGACTACAAACTCCTTTAGTGAAAGAATTTCTACAAAATGTTTTCTGTAAAAGCATCGCTTTCAAAGCAAAGTACTTAAAAAAAAAAGGTTTAATTTATTTATTTGTCAGAGAGAGAGAGAGAGAGAACAAGCACAAGCCAGCGGAGCATCAGGCAGAGGGAGAAGCAGGCTCCTTGAAGAGCAAGGAGCCCCATGCGAGACTTGATCCCGGGATCTTGGGATCATGACCAGAGCTAAAGGCAGGCGCTTAACCAACTAAGCCACCCAGCGTCCCAGCAAAGTACTTTTTAAACAGAAAACTTCGCTGAAGAGGTTACTGCCTATGTTCTCCTCTAGGATTTTGATGGATTCCTGTCTCACATTGAGGTCTTTCATCCATTTAGAGTTTATCTTTGTGTATGGTGTAGGAGAATGGTTGAGTTTCAGTCTTCTGTATATAGCTGTCCAATTTTCCCATCACCATTTATTGAAGAGACTGTCTTTTTTCCATTGCATATTTTTTCCTGCTTGGTCGAAGATTAGTTGACCATAGAGTTGAAGGTCCATATCTGGGCTCTCTATTCTGTTCCATTGATCTATGTGTCTGTTTTTGTGCCAGTACCATGCTGTCTTGGTGATCACAGCTTTGTAATATAGCTTAAAATCAGGTAATGTGATGCCCCCAGCTTTGTTTTTCTTTTTCAACATTTCCTTGGCAATTCGAGGTCTTTTCTGGTTCCATACAAATTTTAAGATTGTTTGTTCCAGCACTTTGAAAGATGTCATTGGTATTTTGATTGGGATGGCGTTGAAAGTATAGATTGCTCTGGGCAGCATAGACTTTTTTTTATTTATTTTTATTTTTTTTATTATTATGTTATGTTAATCACCATACATTACATCATTAGTTTTTGATGTAGTGTTCCATGATTCATTGTTTGTGTATAACACCCAGTGCTCCACAGCATAGACATTTTAACAATGTTTATTCTTCCAATCCATGAGCATGGAATATTTTTCCATCTTTTTGTGTCTTCCTCAATTTCTTTCAGTGTACTGTAGTTTCTAGAGTATAGATCCTTTACTTCTTTGGTTAGGTTTATTCCAAGGTATCTTACGGGTTTTGGCACTATTGTAAATGGAATCGATTCCTTAATTTCTCTTTCTACAGTTACATTGTTAGTGTATAGGAAAGCAACTGATTTCTGTGCTTTGATTTTGTATCCTGCCACATTACTGAATTGCTGTATGAGGTCTAGTAATTTGGGGGTAGAGTCTTTTGGGTTTTCTACATAAAGTATCATGTCATCTGCGAAGAGAGAGTTTGACTTCTTCATTGCCAATTTGAATGCGTTTTATTTCTTTTTGTTGTCTGATTACTGTTGCTAGGACTTCTAGTACTATGTTTAACAAAAGTGGCGATAGAGGGCCACAGCAACTTCTTTCAAGACATGTCTCCAAAGGCAATGGAAACAGAAGCGAAAATGAACTTTTGGGACTTCATCAAGATAAAAATCTTCTGCACAGCAAAGGAAACAGTCAACAAAACAAAGAGGCAACCCACAGAATGGGAGAAGATATTTGCAAATGACATTACAGATAAAGGTCTGGTATCCAAGATCTATAAAGGTCTTCTCAAAACTCAACACCCAAAAAACAAATAAGTCCAAAAATGGGCAGAAGACATGAACAGACACTTCTCCAAAGAAGACAGATGAATGGTTAACAGACACATGAAAAAGTGTTCATCATCATTAGCCATCAGGGAAATTCAAATCAAAACCACATTGCGATACCACCTTACACCAGTTAGAATGGCAAAAATTGACAAGGCAAGAAACAACAAATGTTGGAGAGGTTGTGGAGAAAGGGGAACCCTCTTACACTGTTGGTAGGAATGCAAGTTGGTGCAGCCACTTTGGAAAACAGTGTGGAGGTTCCTCAAAAAGTTAAAAATAGAGTTACCCTATGACCCAGCAATTGCACTCCTGGGTATTTACCCAAAAGACACAGATGTAGTGAAAAGAAGGGCCACATGTACCCCAATGTTCATAGCAGCAATGTCCACAATGGCCAAACTGTGGAAGGAGTCAAGATGCCCTTCAACAGATGAATGGATAAAGATGTGGTTCATATATACAGTGGAATATTACTCAGCCATCAGAAAGGATGAATACCCACCATTTACACTGACATGGATGGAACTGGAGGGGATCATGCTAAGTGAAATAAATCAAGCAGAGAAAGACAATCATATGGTTTCACTTATATGTGGAACATAAGGAATAGCATGGAGGACATTAGGAGAAGGAAGGGAAAAATGAAGGAGTGGAAATCAGAGGGAGAGACGAACCATGAGAGACTATGGATTCTGGGAAACAAAGTGAGGGTTTCAGAGGGGAGGTGGGTGGGGGGTTGGGTTAGCCCAGTGATGGGTATTAAGGAGGGCTCGTACTGCATGGAGCACTGGGTGTTATATGCAAACAATGAATCATGGATCACTACATCAAAAACTAATGGTGTAATATATGGTGATTAACATAAGACATTGGGGAGGGTATGTGCTACGGTGAGCGCTGTGAATTGTGCAAGACTGTTGAATCACAGATCTGTACTTCTGAAACAAATAACGCAACATATTTTAAGAAAAAAGAAAAAGAAGAAGATAACAGGAGAGGAAGAGAAGGGGAGTATGTCAGAGGGGGAGACGAACCATGAGAGATGATGGACTCTGAAAAACAAACTGAGGGTTCTAGAGGGGAGGGGGGTAGGGGGATGGGTTAGCCTGGTGATGGGTATTGAGGAGGGCACGTTCTGCATGGAGCACTGGGTGTTATGAACAAACAATGAATCATGGAACACTGCACCAAAAACTAATGATGTAATATACGGTGATTAACATAACAATAAAAAACTAATGGTGTACTCTATGGTGACTAGCATAACACAATAAAAAAATAAACAGAAAACTTTACAAATGTTTTAAACAGTTCTTGTTTAAATGTTACCAATTCCCCCAATGGGTTCTGGCTGTAACATGAGAAGATTTGAGATCAGTGGGTTAGAGGAGATCTTTTGGCTTATTAGGGTTATTAATTGAGGCCAGAATAGCTGCCTGGTGAGATCTAAGTTCCATGTTACATGACGAGTGAAGAGGGTTGGTCAGGCAGGTGTCTGTATTGAGCATATATTGATGTCCTGTGAAGGGGATTTCTGCACCAGGTAACTCTACTGATTGGTTTCTGGAGTCTTTTAAAAGCCCACAATTCTTGATTTTATATTTCAAGAATTCAAAAAGAGTAGAACCTCAATGAAGGCTGATAAAATGGGGAAAAATTCTTAGACGAGGTGGAAGTGGAAGTGCTGGAGCCTAATCCAGTCCAGGGTCTTGTCTGAATCTGAACAAACTGGAGGAATTTTGTCAAGATACAGATTCATGAGCCTTATTCCTCTACAATCTACCCCCCCCCAGTAACCTAGGAGGAACCTAAATTAAGATCCAGTTTTAAATCTGTGTGTTCACTAGAAGCTTGGGTTTTAAAATTGACTGAATGCCTGGCTCACAGCAAGAGGGCCATAGGTGCTCAGAGGTGGGTTGGCGGTAGAGTCTGGACATGAGTAGGAAGCTGTGGCTCTAAGGAGTGTGATATGGAAGTAGGAAATACTGGGTGGGTAGAAATCTGTGCTTCTAGTGGAGCTACATCCATCCATGGGAAAGGAAAAGGTCTGTGATGTCTGAAGAGCATTTTCAGGATCTAGTTCCCCAAATGTGGTGCAGCAGCCTAAAGCCTACACTTGCAGGTCAGTGAGCTTAATGAAACCTGTCTATAGGATGAGCTTTCAAGCTCACCTCTATCTGAAATACAGAAGGCCTTATCCACCCTGGACATTTAAGGCTCAGTACTTGTTGCCATCTCTGGCATTGAAAGGTGTGGTTGCTTGAATTCCTAGCTCAGATAGCTCTGGCTAGGGACTGCCAGACCTGTACCTTGGCTCACCTGATGCCTTTTTTAGCTTTGGATGCTCAGAGTGGAAGGTGCTTAATCCAGCAGGCATTTGAATATGTGAATCTGGAGCTAAGAAGATCTTTGTGTCACCCTGGTGAACTTGGACAATTACCTTATCAAATTATTTCATTAACAGAGAAGGGTGCCATGTTGCTGCTAGATTTCATCATATCCTCCTGTCCTTCTGGTCAGAATTTTCCCTGGAATTTTCCCCCTTACCTTCTCATGGCTCTCTATCATGCAGCAGGGCTCTTGTACAGATATTTCAACAGCATGAGTCAGTAGGGAGAGAGTTAATCCCACTTGCTGTGGTCTCTAAATATTATTTTATATGCTTCCTGTAGTCCTGGTACTCTCACCTCCTGCTGTTAATCAAAAGTTTTAAAATCGTCTCACTTAGCCAATATGCAAAGCATTCACTCTTCCATCTTTGGACATGCGTCACTGTCCCTAACCCAGGGCCTCTCACGAAGCCAGTGCTTAGCTGTTGAATAATTTCATGACTTCAGTGCTGCAGTGACCACTTGTGAAGGCCACATTTTCATTTTCTCAGAAAAACAAACTGCAATTTAGGTATGCTATCACTAGGTGGAACTAGTCTGTTAGAGCAACTTGAGGCCAAGTCCAAAAATTTGAGCTCTGGGTATGTTGCAGATAAATAAGTACAGGGTTCAGACTTTTTCTGGAATCATAAATAAATCTCTTCCTTAAAACTGTTGAACTCCGATTTAGACAGCAGAGTAGATAATTCTTTTAAATGCAATAGGCGCCCAAGGTAGAGTCTGTTTCTTTATTGATCTCTTCCTTTCCCTTCATCAGCTCAACTAGAATCTTAACTTAAAGTCAAAATCTCTTCAACAGGTACTTTCCATTCAGACTTGGAGCTGCTTTGACGTCAAAGCCCCCCACATGCTTATCCCTCAATGGCTAGCAAAGATCAAACTGTTGATCTCAGCCACAGGCTGTCTATTCACTTTGCCTCCACTGTTGGAGCTAATTATAGGGAACAAACTCGTGGCCCACTAAGGAAGAAAAATAAGCTTCACAGAGGTGTGATGGTGTTGAAAGGGTACAAACTACCCCCTTACCTAGTTTCTTTTCCTTAAATCAGAAAAGATACTTTCTTACTTGACACCTTCTACATTCCCTCCTCCCATCAACTCTCTGAACCCGCCGGGGGCTGCTGGCTTAATTTCCACAATAGCTGCAGTTAATTAGTATCCCAGGGTAACTGGCTTCCCTTAGCAACAGAGGTAACAATGGCTTCAGCTCACAAATTACCTTAGCTACAGTTTTCTTCTACTGATAAAAACATATTCAACAATACTCAAACACAGGTTTTAAACAAAAAATTAATCTGATGTCCACTCATCAACAAATATTTATTAAGCTCCTTTTGTGTGCAAATCACAGCACTGGCTACTAGCTATATAGAGTTGAATCAGCTATGGTCCTTTCTCTTGGGGAACTCAAAAAGAAATTGGAAAGAAAAGATAGGAACTAAAATAAGTCTACTGTAAGATAGTATTAAATATGTGGCTTGGTTTGAAGACCTAAGGGTATCTGAGGAAGGTGAAGGTCTCTGGGGCTGAGGAAGGTGGATTCTGAGCTTGAAAGCCCAACTATGGAGACTGACGACTTGAAATCCAACCCTAACTTTGCCACTAGCTGTGTGATGTCTGGCAAGTTACTTAAACTTTCTGAGCTCAGTTCCTTTTCTATAAATGGGGGAAGACTGAAGCCTACCTCAAAAGGCTTATGTAAAGGTTAGAAATTACCCAAATAAAGCACCTAGTACACTGCCTGACCAACAGTCCCTCTTTTCATTGGTAACTCAGTCTCAAAGGCTCAATAAGCTTTAGCTTTAGCTAGGTGAAGAAGAAAAGGATGGAATTTCCATTTGGAAAGAAATACATCAAAATACCTGGGGCAACTGGGACAGACTGGGAAGGGAAGGGAACGAAAATTAGTTTACAATGAGAGGCTGGGAGCAAGGGGAGATTGGATTGGAAAGATAGCTGGGATTTTTGTCACAAGGACTCTTGGTTAAAATGTCAGAGCTGGAAGAGACCTTTAGAAATAATCTGATAACTACATCAAAAACTAATGATGTATTGTGTAGTGACTAACATAACATCATAAAATAAAATTTAAAAAAAGAACACTGGAAGAAATAACAAAAAAAAAAAAAAAAAAAGAAAAGAAAAGAAATAATCTGATGGTCCAGGCTCTTCATTTGATTGATGACATAACTTTCCTTTCATTGGTTCTAAGTCAGAGGACTTTTTTCACTGTGAAATAAAGTTTTATTTTCAATTTAAATGAAAAAGTGAATGATTTCAAACTTCCAAGAAGTTCCATCTCAGGAGAGCTATTGGTATGAGGATAACTATGCCCTTCTCAGAGACACTAACAGAGAAAGACTCCTTGATCTGGACTGGGCCATGAGCCTGACTGGAGAAAAAGGGGTGAAGAAGAGGTGATGAAAGAATAGGTTGCTGCTTCTTCAGTTTCCCAAGAAATCCCAGGTTTGCATGACACCCAAAGGCATCTTTGCCGTCTATCTAAATCAAGGAGAATGTCTGATGGTTCTTGGTTATCATATTATCGTTGTTATCACTGTAAATGATGATAAATACCTGCACTTGAATTTACATAGTACTTCTTGCCTTTTCAGAGAATACTGAAGTCTGTTCTCTCATTTTCTTCTCACACCAGACATGGAGTTAGTTAAGCAATCCCCACGCTCACCCCCCACATACCACCTCCATTCTATAGATGATGAAAATGAGGCCTAGCATTGTCTGTAATTGGAAGTAGAGCCTATGTAGGAGAAAGTGACTAGGGACCATCTATGAGATGTTCAAACTTCTGCTTCTGGGAAGCCTTGTTCCTCATCACCCTTCCCTGGACATCTCTGGGATATCATACATTCTTACCAGTAGCCTTCCTAGTCCTACAGATCATCAACAATCATCCAAAAAGCCTGGGGCCAGGCACAGTGTTTGGGCTTTTTTCCCACATCTAACCATTCCACAGCATATAGCAAGTCCTTGACAAATTTCCAATGAGAAAAAAACTAGCAGAAACTGTGACTTGATGTGGCCAAGCATAGGCTCATTTCAAAGGGTGTACCTTAGAACAGTCATGAGGCTCAACCCCCCAACCCCCACCCCAAGTCTAGCTGGGTTTTTTTTCTCCCATAGTTAAGACAATCTTCTTAGAATCTTATCATTTATGAGCAAAGGCAAACATCATTATTACAATTCAGTCAATTTACAGAAGGAACCCCATTGATACATGTTGTTATATATTTGAGGTTTTTTGTTTGTTTCATACTGAGCATACCAACCTTAGGTCATTATATTTATCTGGTTTTTCCCCATATTTGTGAAACTATAGAACTCATCAGCCTTTAAAGAGAAATCAAATACCAAACAAAATTCCACCTTCTAGGGGTTCCTGGGTGGCTTGGTCTTCAAGCATCCGACTCTGGATTTTGGCTCAGGTTATGATCTCACAGTAGTGAGATTAACCCCTGCCTCGGGCTCTGTGCTGGGCATAGAGTCTGCCTGGGATTCTCTCTCTCCCTCTCCCTCTGTCCCTCCTCCCTCCCTCTCTGAAAAAACATTCCACCTTCTAGAAAAGTATCAATGGAAACAATTTTCCAAATATATATAATTTTTAATATCTGGGTATCTATGAATAAATCGACATTTATTATCTACAAAGTGCCATGCACATTGTCTATATACCTCATTTAATTCCCAATCCCTATGAAGGAGAGTTTATTATGCCCATTTCGTCAGTGAGGAGACTAGGGGTCAAAGATGGTAAGCTATTTACCACACATTTACAGTATAGAGCTACTAAGAGGCAGATCTAGGGCTTTCATCCAGGTCTTCTCACTCCAGAGCCAATGCTTTTCTTAGTATACAACACAGTAAGTACAGGAGCTTGACCCAAAAGTAAAGTTAATTTTTAGAAAAGAACTTGGTAAGCAAATATTCATGAATTTGAGAACATCCAAATTTTGGATCCAAATCACTTGGCCACTTAAAAAATAAAGGACTTAATCATAAAGAATTCCATTTAAACTTATTATCTAAAGTGATTAATAAGAATGATATTTCCCTACCAACTCCAAATGATAAAATCAATTTGGGAACTTTCCCAATAATTTTAACGCAAAACACTAATCTTAAGAGAAAGCCCAGATATCAAAAATCTTTATAGTATGACATATATAATGGACTCTTAATTTTCAATTTCTATTAAACTGATTTTTCTTTTAAAACAGAGTCAGAAAGCCAAAAAACCCTTCAAATCCATTGAGCCCCTTGCATCTTATTTAAGAAATTTCATTTTTCAAGCCAAAGCCCAGAAGACAAAACAAGCTCATTTAATTCACACCCCAGAATTGTAATTGCTCTGCTCAAGCCAACGTCTAAGTGCTTGTATTAAAGGCTTCTCACTAACCAGAAAGTGTTAATTCACCAATCCATTGAACTTTCTTTTGTACTTTTAAGCTACTGCTCATTTTCCTCTTGATTAGGGTTGCCTATAGAACAGAACATGCCCAGGGGTGCCTAGGTGGCTCAGTTGTTAAGCATCTGCCTTCCACTTGGGTCATGATCCTAGGGTCCTGAAGTCAAGCCCCACATCAGGCTCCCTGCCTGCTTCTCCCTCTCCCTCTGCCTGCCACTCCTCCAGCTTGTGCTCTCTCTCTCTGTGTCAAGCAAATAAATAAAATCTTAAAAAAAAAAGAACATGCCCAGTAAAATTTAAATTTCAAATAAACAACAAATAATCTTTAGGTAAATATGTCCTGTGCAATGATTAGGACAAAATTCAGTTTATTTGAAATTAAAATTTAACAGGACACCCTGTATTTTTATTTACTAAATCTGGTAAGCCTACTCTTGATTTATTATAAGTATCCCTAAGATTTCATATCTAAACTATTATACTTTTAAAATGCATTATTTGTTTTTCTGGGGTGATGTGTGTATGTGAACACCTCTCAAAATAAAGATTCCAGAGCACACTCTCAATCTTGAGACAACAGCAAACAATCACTTTAACAATGTATCTTTTAATTATTAAAATATATATCTTTATATATAACTTATAATTATATATATAGTTTAGTGTGAGGCTAACCAAGAATATTTTTTTAAGATTTTATTTATTTACTTGAGATAGAGAGCACAGAGGGAGAAGGAGAGGCAGACCCCCACTGAGCAGGAAGCCTGATGTGGCGCTCGATCCCAGGACCCTGGGATCATGACCTGAGCCGAAGGCAGATCCTTAACTGACTAAGCCACCAAAGGGCCCCTAGCCAAGACAATTTAAAAGAGAAAAGTAAGTGGCTGGAAGTAGGGGGAATGTGAGGCAAACTTTCATATACCACCTATTAAAAGGCATTATAAATCTATACTGATTTAAAAAGTTTGGCTCTGGTATGTGAGTAAATAAATTAATGCCATGGACTCGAGATTGCCCAATTTATCACAAAATAAGTTCTAGAAGTATCAAAGAGCCAAATGGAAGAGGTGATTGTAAAGGTACCAGGAGAAAACATGGAAAAATTATATGCAATCTTGAAGTGGAAAAGACCTTTCTAAGGAAGATGCAAAGCCTAGAAAACAAAAAGAAAAAGTTTGATAAATCTGACTACATACAAAATGAAAAAACTTTTGGCATGGAAATACAATAAACACAGTTGAAAAGCAATTTAGAAAAACATCTTTAATACATCTGACTCACAATGGACTGTTACTTAATATGTAAAGATCTCTCACAAATCAATAGATGAAAAAGAAAGATAAAGATAAATAGAAAAATGAATAAAGGCCATAAATGCACAGTTTACTAAAAAGACAACTACACATGGCCAAGAAATACACAGAAAAAGATGTTTAGCCTCATAAATAATTAAGGCAACATAAATAAAAACAATAATGAAACATTGTTTTCCTCCATCAGGTTGGTAAAGATCGAAAGTTAAATAATGCCTAGTGTTGGTGAGAATAAAGAGATGGGCATTTGTATCTTGTATGCAGGATTATAAATTGGTGCAAACTCTTTGGAGGGCGTAATCTTGCAGTATATATGAATATGAAAACAGCATTTATTCTTGACTCAAAAACTCCATATTAGAAATTTATTTTATGAAAATACTTGCACAAGTATGCAAAAGTATACATATACAACAGTGTTCACCACAACATTGTTTGTATCAATGAAAAATTGGGATTGAGCTAAATGTCTATTATTGGAGGAGGGATAAATAAATCGTGTATATTCATATGTTGAAATAATATCCAGTCAAGAAATAAAAGCAATTTACATGTGCTAAAATAGAATGCTTTCCAAGTTTGACTTGTTGCGATTAAAGAAAAAGTACAACAGAGTATATGGCATCCTTCTTTTTATGATAAAGAAAGATGTATATATGTATATACGCTTGTATGTGCAGGGGTAGACTGTCTTCCATTGTTATACCCCTTTGTACTCTGAAAATTTTGTATAAAGTGCATGTATTACTTTTTCAATAAAATCCCAAATCTATAAAAAATACCTATTTGGGGTCCTTTTTCTTTTTCTTTTCTTTTCTTTTTTTTTTTTTAGAGCTTGCTTATCTCATCTCTCATTTCTTCTCTTCCTTATCTCAAGGTCTATTTGCTAGTTATCACTGTTGTCCCAGTGGGGGCCCGCAGGGAGCTGATGGTAACAGTGGCTTGCTCCCTTTCATAACACAGTCCAGCAATCAGCAATTCAATTTCCTTATACCAGAAAGGCCCTCACTTGATGTTAACATCCAGGAAAGTAACTTTCCCCAAACCCAAAAATCTCAGGGGGCAGAATGTACTCCTCAAACCATGAAGTTTATACTGCATTTCTTAGATGGTAACAATCGATTACACCCATCCACGATTCTTGGGCTCTTTACTGACTCTCCAGCAGGTGCTGCTCTTCTCAGTACCTTCATCAAGTTTGTTACCCCTTCCTGAAATGCTCTCCCTGGCTTAGCTGATGCTACAAATTTTACCCATGACTCAAGTCCCACTTTCTCATGACTGAAAATGTTGATTTTCATGATTACTTCAGCCCGCTAAGAACACTGTTCTCTTCTTTCTCTAACTTTGTGCCTTACTTTCATAAAAAGATAATGAATAGTCCAAACAATACTTTCATAAAACATTTTCTTAAATATAACCAACATATAAGAATTAACTATATGATGGTATCTAAATGGCACTGGTTTTAGAGTTAAATAGAACAGGGTTCAAATTTTTTTCCCCAACTTTTATAGACCTTTAGGAAAATTACTTAAACTTTCTCTGTCTCAATTTCTCCATTTTAAAACTGTGGATAGAGATGCTCAGCATCACTAATCACAATGAAATGCAAATCAAAACCACAATGAGATATCACCTCACACCTGTCAGAATGGCTAGAATCAAAGACAAGAAATAACAAGTGTTGGTGAAGATGTGGCAAAAAAGGAACACTCAAGCACTGTTGGTGGGAACGTAAATTGGAATAGCCACTTTGGAAAAGAGTATGGAGAGTCCTCAAAAAAATTAAAAATAGAAAAACCATATGATCCAGTAATTCCACTACTGGGTATTTACCCAAAGAAAATGGAAACACTAATTTGAAAAGATATAGACACTCCTATGTTTATTGCAGCATTATTTACAATAGCCAAGATATGGAAGCAACCCAAGTGTCCCTCAATAGATGAATGGATAAAAGAAGATGTGGTAGAGCACCTGGGTGGCTCAGTCATTAAGTGTCTGCCTTCGGCTCAGGTCATGGTCCCAGGGTCCTGGGATCAAGTCCCACATCGGGCTCCCTGCTCAGCGGGAAGCCTGCTTCTCCCTCTCCCATTACCCCCTGCTTGTGTTCCCTCTCTCATTGTGTCTCTCTCTGTCAAATAAATAAATAAAATCTTAATAAAAAAGAAGAAGAAGATGTGGTATATATATATGCAATGGAATATTACTCAGACAAAAAAGGATGAGATCTTGCCATTTGCAACAATAGAGATGGACTTAGGGAGTATTATGCTAAGTGAAATAAGTCAGACAAATACCATATGATTTATCTTATATGTGGATTCTAGAAAATAAATAAACAAACAAAAAAGCAGAAGCATACTCATAAATACAGAGAACAAACTGATGGTTGCCAGAGGGAAGGGAGGTGGGGAATGGGCAAAATGGGTGAAGGGGAGTAGGAGCTATAGGTTTCCAGTTATGGAATGAATAAGTCACAGGGATGAAAAGTACAGCATAGGGAATATAGTCAATGGTATTGTAATAGCATTTTATGGTGACAGATGGTTAGCTACACTTGTGGTGAGCATAGCGTAACGTATAGACTTGTCAAATCACTATGAAACTGGTGTAATATTGTGTGTCAACTATACTTCAATAAAAAATTTTAATTGAAAAATTGTGGATAATAATATCTACCATATAGGGACATCATTGGTATGAAATGTAAAGTGATTAGCACTATAACTGGTACATCATAGATAATCAATTACTCTTAGCCTACGAGCATCCTCTTCTTTGATACATTTCCCTTACTATCATTGAGAAAAGACCCACAAACTTGGGGTTAATAAACCCCAGAATGAAATTTAAAGTGTATCTTGTGGATTTCTTTCTCTACTTTCCCTGTTTTTGTTTTGTTTTCTTATCTTATTTCTTCTCCCTTTATTATCTCAAGGCCTATTTGTGTTCTGACTCTACCACTCATCATTTGTGTGATCTTGGGCTAGTTGTTGAATTTTGTATAGCCCCAGTTTTCCCATCCTAAAACAGCATTGATAATGCTGTCCTTATAGGGTTGTTGGGAAATTTAAATGAGATTATATATGTGAATGTGTAAAATGTAAAGTAGTAAAGTGCTATAATAATTTGAAGTATTCTTATTAAATGCTCATGTAGAGTGAGATTCTAAAGTGAACAAATCCTTTGGAGTCCCAGTGATTTATTTTGCACCTCAGATTGATGTGTCATTTCTAGTTGGTTCACAAGCCATATTTCCAGCTGTCATCCATCAACACTTTGGCCAGACTGTTCTTGGTTGCCTGTCTGTATGGAATTAGTTATTCCTAGCCACAGTCTAGTTTTCTCCAGACAAAACCCCTTCTTCCCAAGGACAGAGATCCCCTCACTGAGTATTTTCAACTAACAAACCCTCCTTTAAAAAAAATCTGTCTTTCTTTCTTCCTAATTTATCTGTCTTAGAAGTGTTGAAACATTTTTAAAATTCATCCATTCATTTAACTCAGTTTACAAATATGTATTGGACACCTACTGTATGCCAGATTTAGTGGCTAACTTTTGAGGATACAAAGGTAAGTAAGGCACATTCTCAACCATCAGTGATTTCACATTTGAGTAGGGCAGAGATACAATTCTCTTTTTTCATAAGTAACAGTAAAAATTTTTACCAGCTATAGAGCCAATAGGTTCAGGAAAAAGTTCCTGAAAGAGGTGTCATTTACATTTTGAGGTATGAATAATATTTTAACAGACAGATAACGAAGGGAAGGATATTCCATGCAGAGGATACAATGCATGAAGAGGTACAAAGTTATGAAGCAGCACTGCTTATTTAGAGAATATATTACAAGATTATGAAGAATGACATGAAAAGTGTTAGGAGATGAATCCCAGGCTAGGTCATGGAAGTCATTGTAGCCATGCAAACAGGTTTGGTTAGGGGGAATGACAAGAGGGTGGGGTTTCAAACAGAGGAGAGGCATAATCACTCTACAGCAGTGGTTGTCAACTCTCATCATGCATCAGAATCATCTGGGGATCTTCAAAAATGCATAAAGATGGGGATCATGTTTCATAATTTTGCAGTTTTGGGCATGTAACTGCAGTAAGTAATTAATATTACTTAATATTAACACATACATATAATATGTATTTCTGTCTTAGTCAATTCCAGCTGCTATAAAAAAATACCATAAACTGGGTGGTTTAAACAATGGAAATTAATTTCTCATAGTACTGGAAGCTTGAAAGTCCAAGATTAGGGTGCCAGCATAGTTGGGTTCTGGCGAGAGCCTTCTTCCGGTTTGTATACCTGCATGGTGGAAAGCAAACAGAAAGAGAGCAAGATTTCTTGTTTCTTCTTATAAAGGGCACTAAGTCCATCCATGATAACTTTGCTTTCATGACCTAATGGCTTCCCAAAGGCTCCACCTCCTAATACCATCACACTGGGTGTTATGTTTCAACATATGAATTGGGGAGGGCACAAACATTCAGTATATCTATCTATATCTATATCCGTATCTATACCAAGAGAGAGGTATGGTGGAAGGGAGGAAGGGAGGAAGCAAATGTGGTAAAATGTTAGCAAAGAGTGACTGTAGGTGAAGAGTACATGGGCATTTATTGTACTTCTGTATAGGCTTGAAATTTTTCGACATAAAGGGTTGGTAATTGCACTGAATTGTATACATGGGAATGGTTAAAATGGCAAATATTAAATTATGTATATTTTCCACAATAAAAAATTAAAGAAAAAATATACAGTTTACATGGATGAGGACAAAGACAAATAATCAAATAGACAGACAGCTCAAGGTTGGGAAGAAGAAGATAGTAGGAAGGGAAAAATGAAGGGGGGGAATTGGAGGGGAAATTGGAGGGGGAGACGAACCATGAGAGATTATGGACTCTGAGAAACAAACTGAGGGTTCTAGAGGGGAGGGTGGTGGGGGGATGGGTTAACCTGGTGATGGGTATTAAAGAGGGCACGTATTGCATGGAGCACTGTGTGTTATATGCAAACAATGAATCATGGAACACTACACCAAAAACTAATGATGTAATGTATGGTGATTAACATAACAATAAAATTTAAAAAAAGAAAACAGGAGTAAATGGATAGGAGCTGAAAAGGTGGATAATAAAATCATGACAGTAACAATTATCAAGAGAATGGAATGATGAGTGGAAATTAATAATTTCATAGTTCTTCTTGGAAACAGAATATCAACAATACGTATACAAGATCATTTGTCATGATAGCAATTGATGTGAAATGCCCTTGGGTTTTTACTTGCTCATAGGCTGATGTGAGGCAAGGGTGGGACACAATTGCTAAATCAAATCATACAAGTTGAGCTATCAAGAATAGAATATAAATGTTTAAGAATAGAGGTTTGTGTCCAACGTTCTTTATATGTGTCAAGCCAAACATTGTGTTAACTGGAGAAGAGAAACATGTCTACCAGAGAGACATCAATATGGGGAAAGCTTTAAAAACTCATTTCTTCTGAGACATGGGTGAGTGTGTTGTGTCTAATCAGCAGTCTGCATAAGAAGGGTTGCCCAGAAAAGATAAAACAGGTGGGCAGGTGAATAAGCTGTGTTGCTTACCCAGAAACCGAGAAGGTAAGAGTTAAAGGCTGAATAATCCATAGGGTTCTCAAGAACCAGGCCCAAAGGGTTAACAATGCAAAGTTCTCAAGAGCCTGGGTAGCAGCTGTGAGGCAGTCCCACTGCAGCTGCTGCTCAGGTTTTGGCCCTACAGCCCTCTCCTTCTTGGTTCTGCCACTGTCTGCCAAAGCCTGGGTAGGACCCTGAGAATCTAGAGATTAAGACATAAAAGGGACATGAGAACTCCTTTCAAAATCTATAGGGCTAAGTGACAATTATTACTACACCCAGTTCACAGATGAGGAAACTAGAGCTTTAAAAGTTTAGGTAACTGGCCAGTAGTCACATTGCTAAAGAATGGCAGAAATGGAATTCAAACCCAGTTTATCATTCATTCATGACTTTATGTAATATTTCCTGAGATCTGCTTATGGCAAACACTAGGGCTACAAAAGTAAACAATGCATAGTCCTTGCCCTCAAAATGCTTGTATATACCTTAAAACAATGCAATCAGGATTAGAGTATTTCACATTATGTTATATATTTATGTGCTGGAGAACTGTAGCTTAAGTGGAGCTGGAGTGCAGGGTACATGGAGATAATGATGGGAAGTGCATCTGGAAAACCGATTTCAGTCTAGATTGTATTGGTCTGAAAATGTTATGCCCAGCTGGGTGGACTTTATACTATATACAGTGGATAATTCTAAGCATTTCCAAAACAGAGGAATGACATGGTCAACTCCATTTAGCAAGATAACTCTAGGAGCAGGTGGAGAATGGATTTGGGGGAGGTGGGAAGAAAGATAATTAAACTCACCATTACAATAGCCCACGTAAGAGGAGATGAAGGCTAGAACTAAGGCAATAATAGTAGAGATAGGCAAAGATGTGGATAAACAGATGTGAGAGATTTTTGGAGGTTTGAATCAGTAAAATTTTGTGACTGACTATACATATGGGGTAAACACAAGGAAGCCATTAATGATACTGAATGGGTAAAATATTAGACAATGGAAATGAGAGATACAGGAAAAGGCTAGTAGAAGGTTGAAGGAGGTAGAAGATATTTGGTTTGGGACACATTGATCTTATAATGACTCTATGATATCCAGGAGAGAATGTCCAGTAAACAGCTAGAAACAGGACTGAAGTTGAAGAGAAACTTTTGGGTTACCATTAGGGATTTGGGATCATCAGCTCTTCTTTTTAAATTTTATTTTATTATGTTATGTTAGTCGCCATACAATACATCATTAGGTTTTTTAAAATAATTTTTTATTGTTATGTTAATCACCATACATTACATCATTAGTTTTTGATGTAGTGTTCCACGATTCATTGTTTGTGCATAACACCCAGTGCTCCACGCAGAACGTGCCCTCCTTAATACCCATCACCGGGCTAACCCATCCCCCCACCCACCTCCTCTCTAAAACCCTCAGTTTGTTTCCCGGAATCCATAGTCTCTCATGGTTCGTCTCCCCCTCCGATTTCCCCCCCTTCGTTTTTCCCTTCCTTCTCCTAATGTCCTCAGTGCTTTTCCTTATGTTCCACAAATAAGTGAAACCATATGATAATTGACTTTCTCTGCTTGATTTATTTCTCTTAGCATAATCTCCTCCAGTCCCAACCATGTTGATGTAAAAGTCGGGTATCATCAGCTCTTTTGAGTTGGTTGAAGCTATAAGAAAAGACTAAGACTGTTTTGGAAAGCATAGAAGAGAGGAGAGGAGAGGAGAGGAAGGGAGTGGAGAGCAAGAGAAAGGGGAGGGAGGAAGAAAGGGTAAAGGGAAGGGAAAGAAAGGGAAGGAAAGAAAGGGAAGGGAAAGGAAGAGAGGGGAGTCATAAATAATATGCACAGACTGTGCCTTGATACATAGTAGGTGCATAGTAAATGTAATTGTAAATTAAAGTAATATATAAATGAGTGAATGAAAGCACCCCCCAAATTAAAATTTGGGTAGAAGAAGAGGAACCAGCAAAAGACTGAAAAATACTGGTGAGAGAAGTAGAACCTCCTAGAGGGAATGGAGTTGTGCACACCAAGAGAGAATAAAATTTTGAGACTGGAACTGGATGGAGAGAGGACAAAAAAGGCCATGGGAGATTGTCTTGAGGGGCTTGGGATCTAGTCAGGGGCCTGAATTCAGTTACTCATGGTAGAAATATATGCATAATTGTTAATAAATTCCAGAAATGGCAAAGAAAGGAAAATAGGTATACAGAGAAAGCAGCAATCAATCAGAGACACTTTTTCTGAGTAACATTTTGAGCTGGAACTTAACGGAAGAGAATTTTGGACTACTGAGAGGAGAGGAAAGGGAAATGCACATAAGCATATTGGTTGGCATGAAGACACAGAGGCTGGAATGAACTCAGAGTGTGAAGTTGAAATATCCCTAGTAGTTGGATTAAGAAAATGCACATACACACATGCGTACTCCTTTTGGCACGATTGTGGCACCACCTCGACCTGCATATGCCTGATGTCCCAGACTGATCACCAAGAGATTGCATTAATGGTCAGCATCCTGGTCTTCTCTTCTCCCCTCAGGCTCTGCTCCCCAACATTTACCCTAGGGACTGTGTAACAGGATCAGGATGGTGGTATCTCTTATCCCTCATGTTTTAATGTTTACACCTCAGCCAGAGAAAGAATGTGATTCTTACTGGTTAAAATCTCCATTTCAGGTTTTGTAAATGTGGACAGTAAAAACCAAGGGCGTCAAATCAAAAGATCTGAAGAACAAAGTTTTGAAAAAAAAAAACCCACTTTTTTTTTTCAAAATTCCATCTATCATTATTTTCCACCTGTTCAGATGAAACTTTCATTAAAAGTTTTGAGGTTAACACTAGACTAGTTCATTAAAAGTAAACAACGGCTTGCACATATTCCCTTACTGCAGACTATTTATAGATTTTATAAAGTTCAGTAAAGTAACACATTTCATATCAGAGGCACCGCTTTTAATATACTACCATTAATGAAAGATTTGCTTAAAGGTAAGAGATGTGTTCAAATATTTGTTATTAAAATATTAATGTGCAGATAAAGGCCTGGTTTGTTGTCTCTGCTGAGTCTCAGAAATTTCTGCATGATTTGTAGAAGTACAAACTTGTACTATCTGCTACAGTAGCATAGCTGGTTCCTTATATATCATGATTCCATGGAACAAAGTCCATTATACAAGAAACCAAGGCTCAAATAGGTTAAATCCCGAGGTCACATAGATGGTATAATGGTAGCACTGGGATTATAATCTTTTTATATCTGTTTTCAGAGCTTGTCCTCTTCACACAACATATTTCTGACTGGAGATCAGGGAGAATGTCCATCAAATGGGGATTAGCTTGGAGGTATAACATTCATAGGGTGCTTTAAAAGATCTTGAAATTTTAAGTGGCTTGATTGACCGTTTGGAACTTGCTTCTGACAGAGATTGTGAGAGATTTAAACCTCACATATAGTGATAAAGGCAGCTTGCTTTTTAAATCAACCATTTGGAGACTGAAATGTGATGTTTATTTTAGCTGAGGTAAATAAAAATCCTACATCTCTCCAGTCATAATGGAAGTTAGACAGAAAACATGATTTTATATATGGGAGGCTATTCACTTTACATTCAACTTATTATGAATGCACTTAATCTATAAGCCCTGCGTGGCTGGTACCTGGTTTCCTCCCGCAATCACTTACACATTTCCTTGTTGTACAATGCATTTTAAGTTCACCAGTCCCCATTGCTAGGATAATGCACTGCCTGAGCTCAGATGGCACTCCATAAATATTCAGTAACAGTTTCCCTGGTTCATGTTTCTCTATTTCCCATGTCCTTCCATTCTGCCACTAGAAAGTCTCATCCACAATATGGTAATCAGAATCATCTTGACCTCCATATGCATTTGTTTGAGACTTGTAAAAGCCTCCAGGGCAGAAACTTTCCCTTCCTTCTTCCCTGCCTCCCTTCTTTCCACTTTTTTTTTTTTTTTGCTGCATAGTGTTCCATTATATGTTTGTACCAAAGTTTGTTTCACCACTCATCCATTGAAGGATGTTTAGGTTGTTTCCAGGTTTTCATGATTATGAATAAAACTGCTATAAACAATCATATATAATTTTTTCTCTGAATATAAGTTTTCTTTTTTTTTTTAAGAAAAATTACCAAGAGTGCAATTGCTTGGTTGTATGGTAAGTGTATGTTTAACATGATAAGAAACTTCCATCTGTTTTCTAGAGTGGCTGTACCATTTTGCATTCCCAAGAACAATGTATAAGAATTCCAGTTGCTCCACATCATCACCAGAACTTGTATTCCATGATTTTTAAAGACATTCTAATAGGTGTGTAGTGTTATTTTATCTTGGTTTTAATTTGCATCTGCCTAATCGCTAATGATGTTAAATATCTTTTCTTATACTTATTTGTCATCTGTATGTCCTCCTCAGTGAAATGTCTGCTCATGCCTTTTCCCCATTTTCTAATTGGATTGTATTTTACTGTCAAGTTTTCAGAATTATTTCCGTATCCTGGATACAAGTCATTTGTTGCATACATGAATTACAAATATTTTCTCCCAGTCTTCAGTTTGTCTTTTCATCTTCATAACAGGGCCTTGACAGAGAAAATGTTCTTAATTTTAATAAGAACTTTTTTAATCTATTTTTTTCTTTTTATACATCATGCTTTTGGTTTCCTTTCTAAGAATTTTTTGCCTAAACTCAGATTATATAGGTTTTCTCCTATGTTTTCTAAAAGTTTTAAAGCTTTATGTTTTATATTTACATCTTATACCATTGTGAATTAATCTTTGCATGAGCTGTGAGGTTGAGGTCAAGATTCATTTCTATTTTTCATTTTCTTTGCATATGGATGACCACTTGTTCCACTTATTGAAAAGACTACCGTTTATTTCTCCAAGGAATTGCTTTTACATCTCTGTCAAAGATCAAATGGCCACATTTGTGTGGGTCTATTTCTGAACTCTGTATTCTCATCCATTGATCCAAGTGTTTATTCCTTTGCCAACGCACACCATATTCATTAATGTAGCTTTTTTTAATATTATAATCACTTGCTTTATTTTTATTTTTTAAAATTTTTTTATTATGTTATATTAATCACCATACATCATTAGTTTTTGATGTAGTGTTCCATGAATCATTGTTTGCGTATAACACCCAGTGCTCCATGCAGTACGTGCCCTCTTTAATACCCATCACCAGGCTATAGTAAGTCTTAAAACTTTGTAGTGTGAGTCCTCTAACTTTGTTCTTTTTCTCAAAATTGTTTTAGCTCTTTTTTTCTTTTTCCTTTCATATAAATTTTAGGATGAAGAGTTTTAGAAATTCCCGTTGTCTACAGTGATGATAACCACAAAAAACATTCTGGGATTTTCATTGCTATTGCACTCTGGGAAGAATTGACATCTTTATTACATTGAATCCTTCAATCCATGCTCATGGTATGTGTCACCATTTATTTATCTCTTCTTTGATATCTTTCCTTAGCATTTTGTAGTTTCAGCATACAAATCTTATGCAAGTTTGTTATGTTAATAATTAACTATTTCATTTTGGAGGCATTTTAACTAATATACATATATTTTTATTTAAATTGAATTTAATATATATATAATATAACATATATTGTATTATTAGTTTCAGAGGTAATTTAGTGATTCATCAGTTGCGTATAATACCCAGTGCTCATTCCATCAAGTGCCCTCCTTAATGCCCATCACCCAGTTACCCCCTTACCCCATCTACCTCCCCTCCAGCAACCTTCAGTTTGTTTACTAGAGTTAAGAGTCTCTAATGGTTTGTCTCCCTCTGTTTTTATCTTGTTATACATATATATTTTTATAATTTTGACTTCCAATTGTTCATTGCTTGAATTTAACTTTTTAAGATTTATTTATTTATTTGAGAGAGTGAGAGAGAAAGAGAGAGCATGAGATGGAGGGGCAGAGAGAGAGGGAGAGAGAATCTCCAGCAGACTCCATGCTGTGCATGGAGCCCTACGCAGGGCTCGATCTCACGACCCCGAGATCATGACCTGGAGCCAAAACCAAGAGTCAGACACTCAACCGAATGTGCCTCCCTGGTGTCCCTCATTGCTTGAATTTAGAAATACAATTAAATCTTGTGTACTGACCCTATATCCCATGACCTTGCTAAACTCATTTATTAGTTCTAGGAAGTTTTCATTTTACATTCCTGAGATTTTCTACATAGATAATCATATTGTCTATAAATGGGGACTATTTCTTCCTTTCCAATATACGTTCTTTATTTTTCTTATCTTACTCTATCAACTAGAAATTTTAGTATAATGTTGAATAGGAGTTGTGAAAGTAGGTATCCTTGCCTTGTTCCTGATCTTAGAGGGAAAGCATTCAATTCTTCACCATTATGATGTTAGCCACAGATTTTTCATAGATGCCTCTTATCAGGTTAAGGAAATTTCCTTTTACTCCTAGTTTGCTTAGAGGTTTTTTTTTTCTCTTAAGGTTTTATTTATTTATTTACCAGAGATAGAGAGAGAGAGAGAAAAAGCAGGGAGAGCAGCAGGCAGAGGGAGAAGCAGGTTGAGGGACTAGATCCCAGGATCCTGGGATCATGACCTGAGCAAAAGGCAGACATTGAACCAACCAAGCCACCCAGGCATCCCTAGAGTATTTTTTTTTTTAAATCATGAATGGATGTTGTATTTCATCAAGTATTTTCTACATCTATTGATATGATCATGTAGGTTTTTTCTTCTTCAGACAGTTAAAATGGTGGATTATATTGATCAATTTGATTGATTTTTGAATCCTGAACTGATTTAGCATTCTTGGATTAACCCTTACTGGTTGTGATGCTTTACTCATATTGCTGGTTTCAATTTTTAAATACTCTGTTAGGGTTTTTTGTCTCTATGTTCATGAGGGATATTGGTTTGAAGTTGTTTTTTTTTAACTATGCTATTTTCTTTTTAAAATTTATTAAAATTTTTTGCACTATCTTTGGTTTTGGTATCAGGGTAATGTTGGCATCATAAGGTAAGTCAGAAAGTCTTTACTGCTATATTCTGGAATAGATTGGTATTAATCTTCTTTAATTATTTGGTAAAATTTATCTGGGCCTACAGGTATATTTTTCAGGAGATTTTTAACTACAAAATCAATTTCTGTAATAGTTAAAGAATTATTCAAGTTATCTATTTAACCTTTAGTGAGTTTTGTTAATTTCGATTTTGAGGTGTTGGTGACTTCATCTAAGTTGTCGAATTTCTATGTGTAGAATTGTTTATTGTATTTCCTTATTTTCTTTTTAATATCTGCAAGGTCTGTAGTAACATCCTCTCATTCCTGATACTGGCAATTTGTATTTTCTCTTTTCAATATTGTTAGGCAATTATCAATTTTATTACTTATTTTCAGAAAAACAGCTTTGGTTTCATTTATTTTCTTCCTCTCTTTAAAAAATTATTGATTTGTACTTTTTATTATTTCCTTCCTTTTGCTTGATTTTGGTTTTATTTGCTATTCTTTTAGTAATTTCCTAAGACAAATTCTTACATAATTGATTTGAGACCTTATTTTCTAATACATGCTTTTAACACTATAAATTTTCTTTCTAAGCACTGCTTTAACTGAAATCCACAAATTTTTGTTGCATTTTCATTCTATTTCAAATAATTTCTAATTTCCTTTGAGATTTCTTTTTTGATCCATGAATTATTTAGGTGGTTTAATTTTCAAGTGATTGGATTTTTTGTTGTTGTTGTTGCTATTTTCCTGTTATTGCTTTCTTGTTTAAATCAGTTATGGTCAGAGACCATACCTTATATGATTTCAATTCTTTTCAAATATGTTATGGTTTGCTGTATGACCCAAAATATGGTCTGTCTTGCTAAATGTATTCTGCTATTGTTGTGTGGAGTGTTCTATTAATATCAGTTAGTTCCTGTTGGTTGATGATATTGTTCAAATACTTTTTATTATATAATGTTCTTTTTTTAAGATTTTATTTATTTGAGAGAGAGAATGACAGAGAGAGAGCATGAGAGGGAGGAGAGTCAGAGGGAGAAGCAAACTCCTTGCCGAGCAGGGACCCTGATGCAGGACTTGGTCCCAGGACTCCAGGATCATGACCTGAGCCAAAGACAGTTGCTTAACCAACTGAGCCACCCAGGCACCCCTTATATAATGTTCTTGATGATAGAGAATGCTGTTTACCTAGCACTTTCTATGTTACAAGTGCTGTATAGACAATTACTTCTAATATTGATTTAAACTCTGCAAGGTAAAATCCCAGTTTACAGAATAGAAAACTGACACTCAGAGATGTTGTGTACCATGCCCAAGATCACACAAAATTAAACTTTGAGAACAGAATTTGAAAAAAATTCTGTCTGACTCTGAAGATCATATTCTTTTCATTATGCCATCCTACTTTTGGCTTGATGTATTTACTGGTTAGCATGTTGTTAATGTTCTTAATCTTATTCACAAGTATATATTTTGTCTCTCTAACCAGATTGTGAGCTTTCTGATGTTAAAGATTTTCTTCTTTTCCTTTTACATAGTGCATGTTAAAGCTTCAGTGTACAGTAAGGGCTTGATAGTTGCTGACTGACAAATTGACCAAAAAGTCTTTTAAAAAGTCTCAGCAGGAACAGGATGATGGTGATCATAGCCACTGTCATTGAAGGGGCAAAAAGTCGGATCTCAGACCTGGATTATATATTATTTCTCAATAAAGGTGCTATTGGTTTTGGAGTTTGAAGATTCTTGCCATGAGAATTGCACAAGATTCTTTTAAGCATTATAGAACATTTAACATCCCTCACTACCTATGACTTCATATCAGTATTTCTTAACAATTATTTTCACAATCAAAGAATCTTCCACACAATTCCAAGTGCCCTTTATAAGGGAAGTATCACTCTAATGACAGCCACTAACAGTTCCTGCAACGTACAGGTGGTTAGTAAAAGTTTGTCATATAAAAGAGAAAGAGCACCCCTCAGTAAAACTACTTCATAGCTTTGAGAATTATGATCAATGATGTCTCTCCAGATCTCCTGGTGGGGAAGGAATGCAAATGGTGTCTACAGTCACTCCTGAAATGCCGTCATACGATTCCTTGGATTTGTCCAAGATCACAGTTCACTGTTTCAATGACAGTCAAGATTCTATAGATAAGGAAACAATTGTGGAGATCCAAAGGCAACGGTCCCTGACCATTGTGCAAAGAGCTCTCCCTGATTGTTGTATTGAGTGAAATCTCTGAAGTCTTTCTCAGACCCTGTGAAGAATCAGGCAAATAAGGTTAAGTATGCTCTTTATAACCAGGAAACAGGAGAAGGAACACAGCACAAAGTTCTAAATTTGTAGTTTTCAACTCTGGTAATACATTACAGTCACTTGGGAAGTTTTTTAAAAATATGATTGCCCAAGCCTCACTTCAGACCAGTTAGATCAGAATCTGAGAATGGCATCAGGGTATGATACATTTTTAAGCTCCCAGGTGATTTTAATGTGCAACTAGTGTTAAGAACCATTAGATTTAAAGTAAAAGGATGAGTAGATTAGCAAATAAGGTTTTTAAAAGATGATTTCAAGGTGCTATGGCAGAAAGAGCATTGATTGCTAGACTGTAGAGTCAGAGGGACCTGGATAATATTAGTTACATATCATCTATGTGATTCTGAGAAGAGTATTTACTTTCTCTGAGCCTCACTTTGTTCATCTGTAAAATAGAAATAAATATAGTACCTACCTTATAGCCTTGTTGTAATAACATAAAATTTTATGATTGAATTTAGCACATTTCCTTATACTGACTGACTCAATAACTCTTTTAAAAATATGTAGCATGAAACTGTAACTTTTGAGCTACACAATACACATTCAGAAGCCAGGGAGAAGTTAGAGAAAATTTCGTTTGGGACAGCAAATAGCCAGGATGACATCATAACTAAGGTGGGGGCGAACACTCATTTCAAGGAGAATAGTGAAACTCACCATATTCCAGGCTCCGTGAAGATGGATCTTCTGCCTTCATTCACTGTAGACCAGTGAAAGAACATCCCCCAGGATCTGTTGCCGGGATACGTGACTCCTCCATCAAGCCATAAGCACAGTAATACAAAAGGGGGAAACACATTTGGGTATCATCAAGCCTGTTCCTCACGTCCTTTCAAAATGCATAGCACAGATGGAGAAACAAATTAACATCAGGAAGGTCACCTGTTTCAACATTATGAAGACGGGAATGCTTTCAGCTAGACATAAATCCACAGCCCTAACAATTTGGAAGACTATTTTACTCCAGTGCCCCCATCAAATAGTTTAGGATGACACAGTACTCACTAGTAAACAGCTATGAGAAGAAAAGCAGGGACTGCACTGATGCCATCATTTAAATCCTTACAAATTAGACAGTTTATGGCATTACCAGAATTTTGCTCTAGTCACTGAGAAATCTTTGGAGTTTGAGAATTAATAGTGCACAGGGCTGAATGCCCAGCAGGCATTGCATCTACATTATTCAAATGTCTACAGGCAGTGACAATGGATAAAGACATCCCCATTAATATATCACAACATAGGGAAAGAGATACAGGTCTCTAGATGAAAACATTTGGGCACCAGTTTGGTCTGCTGGCACAATACTTCATCTATCCCTGAGCATTAATGAGTTAGCCTTTAAGTTGTTATCCTGTAACCTCCATTTCAGCAAAGCCTGCAGTTGTGATGAACAAAATGTCTCATTTTATCCTAGGCAGTGATGGTGCCCCAAGATAATTAAATTTGGGGACAGTGTTCTACAATCTGTAGAATCCGCCCATCATGCCATAGCAGAAGTTCATAAACTGGTTCAAATATCACCTAATGTACCACAATTTAACTTGAAAAAAAAAAGAGAATAATTTCTCTGTTTAAAGTCACTACAAAATTCTGCATAGCCAAGCAACAGAATTAAATGAATCTGCCCACAAAAGACTTTATAAAGTCTACTTTTTAAACAAATTCCTTGCTTTAAAATCAACAGCATTAGCCCTTAAAATACATAATAACTTAGTATTTTCTATAAAAGCTGCTAATGACCCAGCACCAAAGGAGATTGAGGCTGTTTTTGCTTTCTAAATGAGAGACTGTGTGTATGTATGTGAGCACATTCACATGTTTGATGTATTAGGGATGGGGATGGAATGTATCTAGGGATATTATTAATTTTCTATTGATTTTGTATTTCTAGCTCCTAACACAATGACAGGACATGACAGATGTTTGATAAACATTTATTGAATGGAAAAAATAAAACAAATGCATAGAAACAAGTCTTTCACAACTCATGCCTGGTTTAATAAAAAATGAAAAAGTATGGTACAAGGCAGCTGGCCACCACATACATCTCAGGTACAAGAGTATTTTATTAGAACACTGAATGGAAATCAGAGACTTTATTGACCACATAAAAATTAATTAAATAATTTGTTGATGTTTAAAAGTGATTTATAGTTTATAATCAGGATAAAGGGTTGAGTAAACAAGATGATATGACAGATCATAAAATGAGAAATACATTCTTACTACCATATTCTGTATTGGCCATTTATCCATAATTCCTAGAATCCTTATGTTTGGGGAAACAACTGGTGTTTTAATTGTGGCTAAGACTTTTTAATATGACTAAGAATGTATTTTACATAAAAAGTTTATAACACTATCTATCTCATAGTCAATTTAACTCTTCCAGTTGTTCCCAAAGCATCTCAGTTGTGACTACAGGTCCCCAAACTCTCAGTATGAGTCAGTGAAAATACTCCATTGGGAATGGCCATTTTGGACGTCACAGCTGCTCAGTCCCTGGGCTTACTTTTTTCAGCATCTCAGGAGAACAGTCAAGAAGGCAGAAACTTTGCTATATTGATGATTCTGCCAATTACACAGAAATGGCCAAGCTTGAAAAGGGAGTTGGGAAAGGGAGTATAACTTGAAGCTTAGTTCCAGAGGCTTTACTGTTGTGGGCACATGAGTTTTTCTGTGCCTGTTAAGGGAACATCTGGAAAGAGCCCAACAACTGATGCTGGCCTGAAGTACATGATGAGTACAGAAACAGAAAAGTGACTGGTGAAAACTTGTGACTTCTAGAGACATTCAAAGAAGAAAGGTGGGTGATAAAGGATAGGGATGCTTCTAGATAAAAGTTTGAATGTCCCATTTATCTAGTCATTCCTAGTCAGCTTCTACTTAACCTTACTTCCAATTGGAGACAGCAGCCCTGGGTAGAATTTAGGGGAACTGGGTTCTATTCCTGATAATGTCACTAAGTGTCTGTGTGTGTACTCTGGATCTTTGTATGGCTAGCTCCACTCCATTCAGATTACAGATTTTAATGTCAACTCAGAGAGGCTTTCCCTTCCACTCTACCTAATGTTGCCCCTCCAAACCTTGCGCTCTTTCTATTTCATTAGCTTGTATTATTTTCTTCATAATTTTATTAAAATTTTTGATTTATTCGTTTGTTTGTTTACTGTTCATCCCTTCCTTTAGATTGAAAAGTCCATGAGATTACCCCTAGTGCTTATCACATTGCCTGGAACACATCAAGCACCCAATGAATATTAGTTGAATAAATAAATGCAAGCATGCCCAAGAACAATGTACCTAACTTCTTTGTAGCTTGGATTCTTCATCTGTAAAATTAAGAGGAATCATTTTGATTATTTCCAAGATTAGCATGATAACAAAGAAAGAATAGGTTTATAAATCCCTTGAAAAATACTTTAATAATCTTTAATTGTATGACTCTACATCTTGAAAAAACAGAATGGATACAACAGTAGCATTAGAATATTGTAGACCTATATTTAAATATAGATTCTGCCATTTAACCAGCAATGAGATCTTGAGCAAAGCATTGGAGTGCTCCCAGCCTCAGTTGCCTGGTTTGTAAGTTGGGAATGATAATAGTAGTTAATTCTTAGGGTTGTTAAGAAGATTAAGTAAAATAACTCATATTAATCATCCCGCAAATGTGTGGCACTTATTAGGTACTTTATTATTGGTAGCTATTTAGTCAGTATAATATAAAAATAATAATATAAAATATGATATAAATTGTATTAATATAAAAACTTAACAACCAATACTGTATATTGTGGAAACTTCAGTTCCCAAAGATGGCCATAAAGGTGACTCTAGTGAAACACCAGTTATAAGCAGGCAGCCACAGCCTGAGAGTGGCAGAAGGGCATCAGACTTTTACTTACAATTTGTCAGAGGCTAATCTAGTTTTCTCTTTCAGGGTCTGATTTGGAGCCCACAAGAAGATGGAGGTCAGTGTTGTGAAAACCAACGTGGACTGGCAGGTGCCAGGGCAGCTTTTAGGGAGGAGCAGGCTCCAGAGGAGCAATTTAAAAATTGTCATACATGTTTTTAAAATTTGATTTGATTTTCCCATTGCATGCTTTCTGAGTATTGACCCTGACTATATTCACACTTTACAAGTATTTTCCTACGTACTTTCATTGGATCTTTGCAGCAATCCTGTGAGATCAGAAAAGCAAGTGTTATTGTTCCCATTTTCTAGATAAAAATCCTATGACTCAGAAAGGACTTGCTGAAGCCTATAGAGCTAAAATAATACAGAATCAGAATTCAAACCCAAGTGTTTTGACTCTAAATTTAATGATGTAAATCCTCTGTGCGATGCTATATATTGTCCTTCACTATCCCAGCTCTTAACAGGAAAAACAATATTAAAAAAATATACAGTTAGATAAACTGAGGGTTACAGAAGAGAAGGGAGTGAAGTATGGGGTAACCGGGTGATGGGTATTAAGGAGGGCACGTGTTGTGATGAGCACTGGGTGTTATAAGCAACTAATGAATTGTTGAACACTACATCAAAAACTTATGTTGTACTATATGCTGGCTAACTGAACATAATAAATAAATAACTTAGTTAATTAAATATCTCAACTGAAAAAATATACAGCTAGACATTGGCAATCTCCCTGATTAAGAGAAAAGATAGAAATGGCCCTAAGAAGAATTAAACATTCTGATTTCTCAAAGAGCTATTGGCAAAGTAGCCCTCTATGTTCTGATAAGGACATGGATGCCATGTTTCTGAAAAAGGAGGGGTCAGAGGCTGTTATCTCTCCCAAGTGGGAGGAATACTGTAGACAGGACACCTGGGTCCCAGTTCTAGCACTTACACCAAATCTCTGGGAAACTATGGGCAAATTTCTTTCCCTTTAGAGGCCCTGGTTTCTGGGTTTCTCCATCTTTAAATCTTAGATAAAAGTAGTAACTCTTACCCTTTTTGCTGCTGCAACATACACACTGGAGAATTACAACACAATGATTAGTAACAGGAGCTCAGTTAGGAAGGGATACTTTGCAGGGGGCAAGTGGGACACTCTAAAAGAGGCTTGTGTGTCCTTTGGACAGACCTACCAGGAGATTCCCCCAATCATAATGATAGTTAGTATTTACCACATGCTTATTGTGTGCTAGGTGCTTTACATGAATTATCTTATTTAATCTTCACAGTAAATTAATGAAGTAAGAAATATTTCATACTCTTGTCTTAAAGATAAGGAAACTGAGTCTCAGATAGGTTAAACCCAAGGTCACACAGCTAGCATGTCATAGAATTGGATTCTAACCCACATATAATCGACCCTAGAGCCCTCTCACCTCTATATTATATTGTTTGATATTCCCCTTCCAGTCATCTCCTGCTGTTCCTCAAACACACCACTGATAATGAAAAAACTAATAAGTTTCTAGAGTTGCTCCTGTATCTAAGATTTCTGTCCTGGACTTTATGCTCAGGTTAAGTTTTGGCTGAGAACACGTTCTGTGCTAAAAATAAGGGTGTAGAAGGAGGAAGAAAATTAGAATTCATTAAGTACCTACTCTTCTCATGCCTTGCTAGACATTGTACATACATCCACCATCACTTTTAGTTTTTACAACCAGTCTTACAAGATTGGCATTTTATCCCCATTTTCAGAGAAGATTCAGGTTAAGATACTAGCCCAAGATCACAGAGACAATAGGGGCAAGACTGAGATTCAGACCCATTCTTCAGGCTCCAGATTCCATCCTCATGCCTTTAAACCTTATATCCAATAGGTTGGACGATGGCAGAAAAAAGTCAGAATGAGGCCGTAGGCGACACACCAGTATGTTATGTCCTAGGTAGCCAGGGCCAGACTCCGCTTGTCTCTGTTTAAGGACTTGAGCTGTACATGTCTCACTATTGTCATGCATGTTCCCTTTGCAGACCTGTAGTGGCCCAACGGGTGCAGGCAACGGCAGCGAGTTGAGTGAATTCTTCCTTGAGGGCCTCACTGATGATCCACAGCTTCAGTCTATATTTTTTGCCCTCTTCTTCCTAATCTATGCAATCACAATGGTGGGAAACCTGGGCCCCCTTGCCATCATTGTGTTCAGCCCTCGACTCCACACTCCCATGTATTTCTTCCTCAGCAGTCTATCTTTTATTGATTTCTGTTATTCTTCAGTCACAGTTCCAAAAATGTTGATGGGGTTTTTCTTTGGTTGCCAAACAATCTCCTTCTCTGGTTGTGTGGTACAGACAAGCTGCTTTGTGATCTTTGCTGTCACTGAGTTTTCCTCCTGGCTTCCATGGCCTATGACCACTATGTGGGCATCTGCAACCCTCTGCTTTACCATATCATCATGTCCCCAAGGTTCTGTTTGCAGCTAGTGGCTGCCAGCTATGCAGTGGGCCTAATGAACATGGTGCTCCTCATGAGCACAACTTTTTATCTGACCTTCTGTAAATCCCATGCCATCACTCACTCTTTCTGTGATATCCCTCCCCTTTTAAAACTCTCTTGCTCTGACACACAGATACTCCAACTTCTCCTCTTTGCCTGTGGTGGCTTTAATGTGTCTGTGTCCCTGATAATTGTCCTAGTCTCATGCATGTGTCTTCTTGGCTATCATCAGAATCCCCTCAGCCCAGGGAAAACACAGGACATTCTCCACTTGTGCTTCCCACCTGACTGCTGTCAGCTATACTATGGAGCC
The DNA here is from genome assembly GCF_009762305.2 of Zalophus californianus. Classification (NCBI taxonomy): domain Eukaryota; kingdom Metazoa; phylum Chordata; class Mammalia; order Carnivora; family Otariidae; genus Zalophus; species Zalophus californianus. The sequence goes on from NC_045612.1 coordinate 19,843,966, forward strand.
ATGGCATTCATTTACTTGTGCCCATCCTCTGAGTACTTACTAAGCAGAGACAGGCTGGTATCTGTATTCTACACAGTGGTCATCCTCATGCTTAACCCCATGATCTACAGTCTGAGGAATAAAGATGTAAAGGAAACATTTGGAGATATTCTCAAGAAGGCCTCACAATTCTCCCTCCCCACACCCAGATTTCCACGTTGTCAAATGCAGTAAAGAAAGGGTAGTAAAGAGGAGAGGGAGGTGACATATATTTGGCCACTCACCATGTCCCAGGCATTATTCTAGGAATTTTAAATAGATTATGCCTTGAATCCTCTTCATAACTCTGGAAGTCAAGTATTATTATTTTCATTTTATAGATGAGGAATCTGAGACCCTGAAAGCTTTGGTTATTTGCCCAAGGTCACATAGCTTGTACGCAGTGGAACTTGAATTTCAATTCAGCACTGTCTGACTCTGAAACTCCCTTTCTATTACATTACACTGTTTCACTAAAGGCAAGATGCCTCTCTCTCTCTCTCTTTAAAAGATTTATTTATTTATTTGGGAGAAAGAGCATGCATGTGAGTGAGTAAGGGAGGGGCAGAGGGAGAAAATTTTCAAGCAGACTCCCTGCTGAGCTGGAGCCTGACTTGGGGCTCTATCTCACAACCCATAAGATCATGACCCAAGCCAAACCAAGAGTCAGACGCTTAGCCTACTGAGCCCCCCAGGTGCCCCAAGATGCCACCCTCTCTCTTTATCTTGAGTCCAGGGTTTCAAAATTTTTTCCCTTTCTGGTAAATCTGGTCCCTAAAATTTGTAATAGATTTAGCTCCCTAAGACCTATTTCCTTTCCCATAGCCAATTTTCTATTTCTGGCTTTGGATCATGTCTAATCAGGTCACTAAATTAATTGAATGCCTATTGCATATAAAGCCCTATACCAGATGCAGGGTGGAGACAAATCACAAGGAAGAAAGCTATGGCTATTTATCTTTTGGCAGCTTCCAACTCATTTAGGGAAGACAGAAGATCCCATCCAAAAAGGAACTGAATTATGACTTTTTATTTAAATTGACATTATTGAGTTTTTTCTATGTGCTAAATGCTAAATCAGTGATTTCATAATCCTCCCAAGAACTCTGTAATGTAGGTACAATTGTTGCTCCCCTTTTATGGATAATTTTAATATTTAATTACAGTATTAAATATTAATTAATTAAAAATGGTTAAGTAACCTACTCAAGGTCACACAGCTAATGAATGGTGAATACAGGATTTGAATCAGGCTTGCTTGTCCAAAGAGTTTATATTCTTTCCACTTTGCTATACCACCTCCTGGATTACTAGGATGCCTATCAACAAACACCAAGAAATGTAAGTTGTGAGGCTGGGACTCAAGTCAATGGAAGCAGGATGTATTTGGTTCATAAGAGAGCATCTAGAAAGAGATGGGTAGTTTTAATAAAGTCTATAAAGAGTGAGGAGTGGTAGGAATGGCTGAGTAATGAAGGGAATGAGGAGAACTGGGAATCAAAGACTAAGACAGAAGAATCTAGAAGCTTAGAGGGCTGGTTTGGAAGAATGGGCAAAGTTAGAAGCAAAAGATATTGATGAAATGGGGAGATAGTTGGGTAAACACAAAAGATATTAAGGAAATGGGGAGATGGTTGGGTAGGGCTTGTATACCTTCTTTGAAGGTCTTACTAATATCTGATCAATCCCTTACCACCATAGGTGGGTAAATTTCAAACAGAGCTCTGATTTCCCTAATTGACCCAAGATGACTTTGAGCATATGGTTGCTAAGAATTGTGGTAAAAGTCATATTTTATGGTGGTTAAGACCTCTATAAAACTTTACTCTGTTCTCTGTCTACAGTTCACATTCCTCAGATTGGCTAGACAACGAACAAATTTTGAGTCCTTGGTCACAAGGGTTCATCAAGGGATTATTTCCTGACTGAAAACTTATGTTCAAGTTAGTTAGGGTAAGATCTAAACAAGTGTGACCTAGTGAAGTCACTTCAAGTCTAAAGGCAGCCAGACATAGAGGAGGATTTTGCATGTTGACACCATATTGGGAATTCCTCTGTCCTAGAGCAGGCTTTTCTCTATTTTATCATTTGCCTGGACAATGGCAATATCCTCCTAACTGGTCTTACTGCCTCCAGGCTTGTCCCTGACTGGTTTATTCTCCACACTGCTGCCTTATGATTATTCTAAACAGAAGTCTGACCACATCACTGTTCTACTTTAAACTCTTCAATAGATCTTAATTGTCCTCAAAATAAAGTCCAAATCCCTTAACTTACAAGGTCTCCACAGTTAAAATCTTACCTCTCAGACCTTATCTTTTACAGTTCCTCTTCCCTTCCCTGCATCTCATATCCTCCCTTTCGCACTTACAACTTTCTTCATTTACAAGTCCCTTACTTTTCATCAGTGAAGAATCCTCCACCTCATATTTCTAATCAAAAGTGTTTACTCCTTCCTTGGAATTTTAGGACCAATGATTGCAGCATACAATCATCCTATACTCCTATACTGCCTTGTTCTATTCCACTTTTCTTACAACCATATCTTGCTTCCTCTACTAGATTGTCTGCCTTGGAGGGGAAAACTGAGGTGTCTCAGAACTATGTAACCTAGTACCTGGGACCAAGTTGGCATTCCATAAATGTTGTTTACAGGAAGAATAACGGATTTGTGTGTACTGCATCTTTGGGCTTTTCCATGGGCATATATGTCTACTTTTGAACCCTCTGGAAAGTCCAGAGGTGTGTTAGTAATCCATCCCCTTTCCTTTATCAATATTCTACCTCCTCTCCAATATTTACTTCTAGTCTGACCTTTTCCTATGCCTCTGCCCCCAGCATTATAACTCAACATTTGCAAATCAATTGCTTTCTGTTGACTGGATGTATGTGTATGTGTGTTGTATTCTTAACTAAATTAAAATTCCTTAAGTTAATGGGTCACATCTATATTTGTGCTTCCCAGTAATAGTGAGCCATGAAAAATAAATGTACATTAGAGGGTTTGTGTGGAGCTCAAAGTAGGACAGAGTTAACTAGATATGATTTTAAGAGAGAAGTAGGGAGCTAACATTTATTATGGCCCTACTAAATGCCAGACACTATGATAAATCCTCTGATTATCTCATTTAGTCATCACAACAACCTGATTTAATTTTTTTTAAATTAAGACTTTGTTTTTAGAGCAGTTTTAGGCTCATAGCAAAACTGAGGGGAAGATACAGAAGGTTCCCATATTGTCTCTGCCCCTACATACACATTCCATGTTACCAACATCCACCCACAGAAAGGTACAGTTGTTACAATTGTAGAACCTACATCGACACATCATAATCCAAAAGCCATAGTTTACATGAAGGTTCACTCTTAGTGTGGCACATTCTATGGGTTCAACAACCTAATTTTATTCTGATTTTATACATGAGGAAAAGGAGTATCAGAGAAGTGGCGATGTGCTCAGTTACACATACACAGCCAATATGGGGTAGAGGTAGAATTTCAAACTCAAGACTGAATCCAGAGCCTGTGTGTTTAACTATTTTACCAGTCTGCATCAGGGTGATCATTTCACTTTACTTAAATCCTAGATTTGTCATGTGCACTATGACATCAAGACACTGTGCAATGAACACTGAACTGAGTGAAGAGCAACACATTTAGTTTAGATTGAGTTCTCACATAACATATCTGAGGCACAACGGAGAGAAAAATAAGGAACTCAGGCAGGCAGGAAGGAAGGGAGTGAGGGAGGGAGAGAGAGAAGGAGAGAGGAAAGTGTTTAAGCAGGAAAGAAAGAAAGAAAGTATCCTGAAAAGTCTTGCCGTCTCTTTCTTTCAGAAAGTGTACAGGTGGGAGTGGAGGGTCACCATATCATCTGGTTTCTTCTCAGGACTCTTCCCTGAAACTAGACCCAGGAAGAAGAAAGAGAGCTTTTCCAACAGTCTCTTGCTCAGAAAATACCATTTCTCATAGGAAAAGTACCAAAACCTCTGGAAACATATTTTAAGAAAATGTCCCTAGGCAGTGTCTAGAATTTTTAAATATTTTACCAGTAGCCACGTGTTCTTCAACTTCATGAGGTTCTAGGGCCCTAGAGCCCACTTAGCTAAAGAAAGGATTCTGAGATCTGGCCCCTGCCTTGTTCTATTATTGCTCACCCTACCCCCAAACCATTCTCCCTTAGATGAATTGAAGAAAGTCCCTAAGACATGCTCATTCTAGAAGCAACGGCTTTTCTTGGTGAATAAGATGACTCCTAATTATCACTGGTCCTGCCTAGGTAATATGACCTAGTCAACTTGATGTAGTATTTTTTGCTTGGGCTTTATTTTGGCTGATATGCCTCACCCTCCAAAACTAAGCCATCTTGAGGGCAGGGCTTGGATTTACTAATAATATATATGATGACCAAGGAAGAGCACCTTTCGCTGATTGAGTGACTACAATCCCAGTATCTATTGTTTTACCCACAATTTCTCATTTCATTTTACAGATGAAGAAAATGAGGCTCTGAAAGATGAAGCAATTTGACAGAAGAAGAAATTTGACAAATCTTTACTACTAGAGAGGAAATTTTAACACACCCCTCTCAGAAACTGATAAAGCAGATATGTAAGAAAATATAAATTAAACAGCACAATTATGAAGTTTAAGTTAATATATATACACAATACATATCTATTCCTGGGCCCAAAAACACAGGATATGCATTATTTTCAATCACATTTACAAAACTAGAACACAAGTAAAGTATCAAAGGAAGTCTCAATAAATTCCAAATAAGCAATATCATATTAATAACATTATTATAAAAATGCAATAAAATAGAAGTTAATAAAAAATATCCAAAAAGTGGATATACAGAAAAAGGAACCCTTGTGCATTGTTGGTGGGAATGTAAATCGGTACAGCCACTGTGAAAAACAGTATGGAGTTTCCCCCCAAAATTAGAAATGGAAATACCATATGATCCAGGGTTGCCTGCGTGGCTCAGTTGGTTAAGTGACTCTTGATTTTGGCTCAGGTCATGATCTCTGGGTCATGAGATTGAGCCCTGCACTGGGCATGGAGCCTGCTTAAGATATTCTCTCCCTCTCCCTCTGCCCCTCCCCTCTCTCTTTTTCTCTCTCTCAAAAAAAAAAAAAAAGAAAAAAAAAGAAATGCCATATGATCCAATAATTTCACTACTGGGTATTTACCCAAAGAAAATGAAAACACTAATTTGAAAAGACATATGCACCTCCATGTTTATTGCAGCATTATTTTTTAAAAACTCTATGTATTTGGACAAAAATTTCTTCTAAATGGAATAAAGAAAAAATTAACTATGGACAATTATTACAGAATGACATATCAAATTGTAGAGTGTAACTGATGTGATATTTCAAACTGATGCGACACAGTGTGTGTGATATGAAACAAAATAACTGAATATTAATAGATTAAGAACTCAATTCAAAAAGTTAGGAAAGAACCAAGAAGCAAACCAGAAAAAAGAAAAGAAATAAATATCAAAAGAAAAATTAACAAAATAGGAAACAAAAATTAAAAATGCTTAATAAAACCAAAACTTAATTTTTTAAAAAGCTTTAACAAATAAGCAATACTCTGATAAGATTAAATAAGTGAAAAAAGAATCAAGACCTGAATAACCATTATTAGCAATGAAAATGGGGGCAAATTTCCAGGGGAATTCTACCAAACATTTAAAGAAGAATTAATACCTATTCTCCTGAAACTGTTCCAAAAAATAGAAATGGAGGGAAAACTTCCAAACTCATTTTATGAGGCCACAATTACCTCGATCCCCAAACCAGACAAAGACCCCATCAAAAAGGAGAATTACAGACCAACATCCTTATTGAACATGGATGCAAAAATTCTCACCAAAATACTAGCCAATAGGATCCAACAGTACATTAAAAGGATTGTTCACCACAACCAAGTGGGATTTATCCCTGGGCTGCAAGGTTGGTTCAATATCCACAAATCAATCAACGTGATACAATACATTAACAAAAGAAAGAACAAGAATCATATGATCCTCTCAATAGAGGCAGAAAAAGCATTTGACAAAGGACAGCATCCTTTCTTGATCAAAACTCTTCAAATTATAGGGATAGAGGGCACATACCTCAATATCATAAAAGCCATCTATGAAAAACCTACAGCGAATATCATTCTCAATGGGGAAAAACTGAGAGCTTTCCCCCTGAGGTCAGGAACGCGGCAGGGATGTCCACTATCACCACTGTTATTCAACATAGTATTAGAAGTCCTAGCCACAGCCATCAGACAACAAAAAGAAATCAAAGGCATCCAAATCGGCAAAGAAGAAGTCAAACTCTCACTGTTTGCAGATGATATGATACTTTATGTGGAAAACCCAAAAGACTCCACCCAAAAACTGCTAGAACTCATACAGGACTTCAGTAAAGTGGCAGGATATAAAATCAATGCAGAGAAATCAGTGGCATTCCTATACACCAACAACAAGACAGAAGAGAGACAAATCAAGGAGTCGATCCCATTTACAATTGCACCCAAAACCATAAGATACCTAGGAATAAATTTAACCAAAGAGGCAAAGGATCTGTACTCAGAAAACTATAAAATACTCATGAAAGAAATTGAGGAAGACACAAAGAAATGGAAAAACATTCCATGCTCATGGATTGGAAGAACAAATATTGTGAACATGTCAATGCTACCTAGAGCAATCTACACATTCAATGCAATCCCCATCAAAATACCATCCACTTTTTTCAAAGAAATGGAACAAATAATCCTAAAATTTGTATGGAACCAGAAAAGACCTCAAATAGCCAGAGGAATGTTTAAAAAGAAAAGCAAAGCTGGCAGCATCACAATTCCGGACTTCCAGCTCTATTACAAAGCTGTCATCATCAAGACAGTACGGTACTGGCACAAAAACAGACACATAGATCAACGGAACAGAATAGAGAACCCAGAAATGGACCCTCAACTTTATGGTCAACTCATCTTCAACAAAGCAGGAAAGAATGTCCAATGGAAAAAAGACAGTCTCTTCAACAAATGGCGTTGGGAAAATTGGACAGCCACATGCAGAAGAATGAAACTGGACCATTTGCTTACACCACACACAAAAATAGACTCCAAATGGTTGAAAGACCTAAACGTGTGACAGGAGTCCATCAAAATCCTATAGGAGAACACAAGCAGTAACCTCTTCGACCTCAGCCACAGCAACTTCCTCCTAGAAACATCACCAAAGGCAAGGGAAGCAAGGGCAAAAATGAACTATTGGGATTTCATCAAGATAAAAAGCTTTTGCACAGCAAAAGAAACAGTCCACAAAACCAAAAGGCAACCGACAGAATGGGAGAAGATATTTGCAAATGACATATCAGATAAAGGGCTAGTATCAAAATCTATAAAGAACTTATCAAACTCAACACCCAAAGAACAAATAATCCAATCAAGAAATGGGCAGAAGACATGAACAGGCATTTTTCCAAAGAAGACATCCAAATGGTCAACAGACACATGAAAAAGTGCTGAACATCGCTCAGCATCAGGGAAATCCAAATCAAAACCTCAATGAGAGACCACCTCACACCAGTCAGAATGGCTCAAATTAACAAGTCAGGAAATGACAGATGTTGGCAAGGATGCGGGGAAAGGGGAAACCTCCTACACTGTTGGTGGAATGCAAGCTGGTGCAACCACTCTGGAAAACAGTATGGAGTTTCCTCAAAAAGTTGAAAATAGAGCTACCATACGATCCAGCAATTGCACTACTGGGCATTTATCCCAAAGATACAAATGTAGGGATCTGAAGGGGTACGTGCACCCCTTTGTTTATAGGAGCAATGTCCACAATAGCCAAACTATGGAAAGAACCAAGATGTCCATCGACAAATGAATGGATAAAGAAGATGTGGTATATATATGCAGTGGAATATTATGCAGCCATCAAAAGGAATGAAATCTTGCCATTTGCAACGACGTGGATGGAACTGGAGGGTGTTATGCTGAGTGAAATAAGTCAATCAGAGAAAGACATGTATCATATGACCTCACTGATATGAGGAATTCTTAATCTCAGGAAACAAAAAGGGTTGCTAGAGTGGGGGTGGTGGGAGGGATGGGGTGGCTGGGTGACAGACATTGGGGAGGGTATGCGCTATGGTGAGCCCTGTGAATTGTGCAAGACTGTTGAATCACAGATCTGTACCTCTGACACAAATAATGCAATATATGTTAAGAAGAAAAAAAAAAGAAGATAGCAGGAGGGGAAGAATGAAGGGGGGGAAATCGGAGGGGGAGACGAACCATGAGAAATGATGGACTCTGAAAAACAAACTGAGGGTTCTAGAGGGGAGGGGGTGGGGGAATGGGTTAGCCTGGTGATGGCTATTAAAGAGGGCACGTTCTGTGTGGAGCACTGGGTGTTATGCACAAACAATGAATCATGGAACACTACATCCAAAACTAATGATGTAATGTATGGTGATTAACATAACAATAAAAATTAAAACAAAAATGAAATGCACAGAAGGAAGATGTGGTGAAGACAGAAGATGGCCATCTATAAGCCAAAGGGAAAGGTCTGGAGTGAATCTGCCCTCAGAGCCCTCAGAAGGAAACAACCCTGCTGATCCCTTGATTTTGGACACTTGGTTTCCAGAAATGTGAGAATGTGAGGCAATGCATTTCTGTTGTTCAAGCTTCCCAGTCTTTGATACTTGTTTTGACAATCCTATCAGACTAGTGTACTTCCCTTAGCTGCCTCTATTGCCTTTCTTGTCCCTGACCTCTAACTCCAAGGGCACAAAACTTTCTATCTTTAATCTTTGTCGTATCTATCAGGCCCCTTTAAAATAAACGTTTTTGAGTCATTAAAAAAAAGAAAATGGGGGCATTACTAAATAAATATTCATATTTTTAAAATAATAAGAGTATGCTATAAAATATTTTATGCCAATCAATGTGAAAACTCTGATGACATGGACAATTCTATAGAAAAATACAAATCAATAATTTTATTCAAGAAGAAATTGCAAATATGAGTAGGCCATTAGACATTGAAGAAATTCAATCAGAAACCAACATCTCTGCCATCAAAGGCACCAATCCCATATTTTAGGTAAGTTTTATCAAACTGCTAAAGAACATCTCTATATTATATAAAATATTCTGGAGAACAGAAAAAGAAGAAAAGTTTCCCAATTCATTTTATGAATTTAGTAAAACCTTGATACCAAAGCCAGGCAAGCTTGTTAGAAAGATGAAAAATTATACCCCAATCTCACTTTTGATAAGTCTCAAAAGTCCTAATTAAAATACCAGTTAACTGAACTCAACAAATGTATACAAAAAGTACAATATAATTAAATGGGCTTAATTTTAGGAATTAAGGGATAGTCTAATTTTAGAAAATCCATTACACAAGTCACTACTTAAGCTGATCAAAGAAAAACAATATGTACTCATCTCAGTGGATTTAAAAAATTAAATGAAATTCAACATCTCTCTATGGACAAAAAAAACCTCTAAACAAATCAAGAATAGAGGGAAAAGTTTAATCTGACAAAGAACATCTACCAAAACCTACAATAAACAGTATACTTAATGCAGAAACTTTAGAAACATTTTCATCAGAGCCATGAACAATATGAGGATACCCCCTCTCCAAATTACCATTTAACATTGCATTGGAAAGATAATTGTCAATTCCTTAAGACAAGGAATAGAAATAGATTTAAGCATTGGAAAGGAAGAAAGTGTCATTATTCACGGGCTATCTGACTACACAGAAAACAAAAGAGAATTTTCAGACAAATTATTTTAACTATTCAGGGAGTTAATCAAGGTTGCTGCATAGAAGATGTTTTTTAAAAACTAATAATATGATGTGATGAGCACTGGGTGTTATACGCAACTGATAAATTGTTGAATACTATCTGAGATTAATGTACTATATGTTGGCTAATTGAATTTAAACTTTAAAAAATCGATAATAGTCCTATAGAGTAGTTGGGGCACCTGGGTGCCTCAGTCAGTTTAACGTCTGACTCTTGGTTTCGGCTCAGGGTCATAAAGTCCAGCCCTGAACTCAGGGTCATAAAGTCCAGCCCTGAACTTTGCACTCAGCAGGGAGTCTGCTTGAGATTCATTTTCTTTCCCTCTGCCCCTCCTGTGCCTGCTTTCTCTCTCTCTCAAATAAATAAATCTTAAAAATAAGTCCTATATGGTAGTAAAAACAATTAGAAGGTATATTTTTTACAAGTTACCATTCACTGGCTAAAATTAAAAAAATTATAATGTCAAGTGTTGTTGAGGATGTGTGACAACTACTAAAACTTGCATACATTGCTGGTGGGAATGCAAAATGGTATAGCCACTTTATAAAAGAGATGGGCAAAAAATAAATAAAGAAAAAAAATAAAACAGATGGGCAATATTTTATGAAGTAAAACATACATTTACCTTACCCAGCAATTTCACCCTTGGAATTTGCCCAAGAGAAATGAAAACATGGTCACACAAAGACTTGTCATGTGAATGTTTATAATAGCTTTCTTTATTATAGCCAAGACCTGGAAACAGCCATGAGCTGGTGAATGGATCAACAAACTGGTACATCTGTACAGAAGAACACTACTCAGCAATAAAAAGGAAACTACTGAAACAAACAAAAACATGGATAATTTCAAAAACATTATGCTGAGTAAAAAGCATAAAAAGGCATATACTATACAATTCCACCTATATGAAATTCTAGAAGAAGTTATATTATTGTGACCAGATACATATCAGTGGTTGTCAAGGACCCAGTGTGGGTGGAAAAGACTAACTTCAAGGGGCATGAGGAAACTTTCTGGAGTGGTGGAAGTGTTCTACATCTTCCATGCGACAATTACACAACTGTATTCATTTGTCAAGACTCACCACATTATAATTGGTGAATTTTATTGTTTATAAATTATACCTCAATAAAGCTAGTTAAAATAAAGCTACCATTTGCAACAACAAGCAACACTATTAAGTAACTAAGTATAAATCTAACAAAAGATGCCCATGATCCTTATGGAAAATATTGTAAGCACTGTTGAAGGACATAAAAAACTTTAATAAAGGGAGATAAATATCATTTTACAGATAGGAAAACTCATTAAATTAAAGATGTCCACAGTCCCAAAAATTAATCTATAAATTCAATGAAATTCCAAACAAAGTTGCAAAAGGATTTTTAAGGGAACTTAACAAGCTCATTCTAAAATTCATATGAAAAATTAAAGGATCAAGAATATTCAAGACAATTATAAATAAGCACAAATAGGAAAGACTTATCCTATAGATATTAAGACTTAAACAACTAGAGTAATTAAAAGAGTATAGTATTTATGTAGAGAGAGACAAACAGACTCAGACATAAATCTGAGAAAATAAGTAGCCTTGATATATGACGGAACTGGCATTGTAGATCATGAGAGGAAAGGATGGATTATTCAATAAATGGCATAAGAATATTTGCTTGTTTACACAGGAACAAATAAAATGAGTTTCCTAAATTGCATCATATACATAAATAAATTCCAGATGGATTTAATAAGTAAATGTTTTTAAAAATTTTTACATTTTAAAAGACATTTAGAATAATATATGGTATTGAGGTAGGAAAGGATTTCTTGAATAAGACACAAGTAGTAAATGATTCGTGAATTTGACCACATCAAAAAAAAAACCTCTACCCTTCTATGTTATATTATAATAAACAAAGTTAATAGGCAACTGACAGATTTGGAGAAGACATCTGCAACAAATATATACCAGACAGATACAGACTACATAAGTGACCACCTTTAGTAAAAAACAATCCAAACTAACAATGGACAAAATATTATTGGATAATTCACAGAAGAGAAAACATGCTTTTATCCTTGCTAATAATCAGGAAAATGCAAATTAAATTAGCACAGAGATACTATTGCATAGACATCAGATTGCCCCAAATAAAAACATCTGCTAATACCAAGTGTGGGCAAGAATGTGAGGAAATAGATACTGTTATATGCTGCTTGTGGGAATGTGTGTTTGTACACCCACTTTATTTTTTTAAAAGATTTTATTTATTTATTTGAGAGAGAGAGAGAGAGCACAAGCAGAGGGAAAGGCAGAAGCAGACTCCCCGCTGAGCAGGGAGCCCAATGCAGGACTCCATCCCAGGACCCTGAGATCATGATCTGAGCCGAAGGCAGACACTTAACGGATTGAGCCACCCAGGCGCCCCTACACCCATTTTAGAGAGCAATTTGGTAGTACCTAGTGAATATGAAAATATGAGTATACTCTGAACCAACAATTCAACTCTTAGGTACCTTAAAGAAATCCAAGAAACATATTCAAGGATATTCAGTGCAACATTGTTTGTAATGACTAAAGTTTATTAACAGAAATGTCCATCCTTTTCTAGACCAAAGCATTTTTAGGTTTTCAATTTTTAAGAATCTTTCATCCTCTTATTAATCCATCCAGGGCAACCTCAAAGCAAAAATGTGAGAAAAACAATTCCAGTTGCAGGACTCTTCTTTTTAGCAAGTAAGCTATAAGGAAAAACAAACCTACAGTATTCAGTATAACAAAGAGCAAGGTAAATCAACAATGAGTAAATGAGAACTACATGTATCAACAAGGACAGGACTGAAAAAAAAAACAAATGTAGAGTGAGGGGAAGAAAGCAAGTTGCAAAAAGTTATGATGTGCAAAATTTAAAACATACAAAATATTACCATGTATTGTTTATGGACACATTCATATGTAGTAGAAGGATAGAAGCATAAACGTGGAGGATACACATCAACTGTAAGATAATGGATGCCTCTGGGGCTCAAGAGAAATGGGATTGGAGACAACAGGAATTTTCACTGTACTTACAATGTTTTATTTCTTAGAAAAATAAGCTCTGTAACAAAAATAAATAAATAATGGCTTATCCATATGCCAGAGCACTATGCAAATGTTATAATGAATAAGACTGATTTATGTTTGCAGATACAGAAAGATCTCTAAGATAAATTAAAAAGCTCTGTAGAATTATTATGTACTGTGCAATAACTTTTGAGTAAATATGAAAAATGTAAATGTATATAAATGCTGGTATAAGCATACAAAATTTCTTGAAGCACCCACAACAAACTGTTTATGGTAGTTGCCCCTGCAGAGAAGGACTGGTGGTCTGGAGTTGAAAGGAAGAGTAGTTATACTGTTTTAATTGTTCACTGTGCACAAATTATGTATTGTTGATTAAACTGAGTTTTTGAAAAATTCATGAACTTAAAATCAAAGACCTGATGCCTTGTGTGATCTTCAGGTTACTATTCTTTGTGCATTGAAGATTACATAACATTTATTGGATTTTCTTTTAATAAAACTTAACACTGGGCCTTTGTGACGACCAAGCTGGCAATTAAGTAAGAGGTGTCACTTCGGTGAGCTGTCCAGCTAAAAGATTTTTTTTATTTCCCTCAAGGCCAAGACCTATATCTGAGACATCTTTGCACCTCCCACCAACTAGCACAAGCCCTTGCTTGTGTTAGTAAATTATGCCCATACATTTATTCCTTCATTTGTTCACTCATTTATTCATGCAACAAATGTTATTAGAGAACAAATATATTTCACTGCAAAGTTTTTCAAGAACTTTGTACTTTAAACAGCTTTCTCTGGGATGGCCAAGTATTTAGGACTGCTGTTGCTCTATGGGAAATGTGAGTTGACATTAAATAAGCAAGTCACACATGAATTTCAGGGTTATGATCCATTTGTATGTTTGCAAATATTCAAAAGAATTATTTTCTGGGGCACCTGGGTGGCTCAGTCGGTTGAGTGACTGACTCTTGATTTGGGCTCAGGTTATGATCTCAGGGTTGTGAGATTGAGCCCAATTCGGGTTCTGGGCTGGGCATGGAGCCTGCTTAAGATCCTCTCTCTCCCTCTCCCTCTGCCCCTCCCCCACCCCTGCTCGTGCATGTGCTCTCTCTCTCTCTCTCTCTAAAAGAAAAAAAGAGTTATTTTCTTCCAAAAAGTACTTTTGATAAATTTGAACGATGATGAAGGGAGAATATGGTCTTAGTGACAATGACAATGTTGTTACTATTGTCTGAAACCATTGCCTCTCCTTTTCCAGTGACCACCATACTCTCCTGAATTCCTCTCTTCCCTGGACTTCCTGCCTTGAGTCTCTTCCTTTGCCTCTAATTTATCATTTGCATAGCCACCCAAAGTATATAGCTTTCTAAAATACAAACATGACTATGCCGCTTCCCTATTTAAAAACTCTTTAATGGCTTCTTATTGACTTCAGGATAAAGTCCACGCTCTTTAAGACAGTGTACAGAGACCTCTGTGCCTATTTCTCTGCCTTCTTTGCCATCACTCCTTAAGTGGGTGCATGCTAGTCTCTCTGACTGAAACTCTCTCCACCCCCTTATTGGCTTGAAATATTTCTATTCATCCTTCAAAACCCAATGAGCTGTAAAGATTAATGAAATAATAGATGAAAAAAGTGCTTTGAAAAAAATAAACAAACTAAAAAATCCCAATGCAGATGGCGGGCCCTCCAATAGACCTTCACTGTTAGTTCCTCTGCAAACCGATCCCCAAAGTCCTATCCCTGTGCTACATCTACATGTTATACAGAGTCCTACTGTTGCATTCATTATATTGCAATTCCATCACTTTCTTTACACATCTGTCACTTCCCCTAGTCATTGAGCTCTGAAGTCATGAGTTCAGCTTCCCAGCCTTTCTTCACCTTTACATCACCAGCATTTAGAGTACTGCTGAAGACAGAGGGACCCAATATAGTTTGTGAACTTCAAAACCAAATGATGACAATGATGGTGGCCTGGGGTAACAGGCAGTGGTCATATCTCTGCAAGTGCTCTGTCTTATATGATGTTTACATAGCATTATAGGATGTTCACACAGCCATCAAAGAAACTGGAGAGAGGACTCACTAAGTGCTATACAAAGAGTTTTTTTTACCTCCAACCAACACTTTTCTGCATAGCTTAGAAAGCAGACAAAACCAGCACTAAAGAAACCTTAAGCGAAATAAGTCAATCAGAGAAAGACAAGCATCATATACTCTCACTGATATGAGGTAATTGAGAAACAAGACAGAGGATCATAGGGGAAGAGAGGGGAAAATGAAAGAAGATGAATTCAGAGAGGGAGAAAAACCATAAGAGACTCTTAATCTCAGGAAACAAACTGAGGGTTGCTGCAGTGGTGGGGGTGGGGAGGGATGGGGTGGCTGGGTGATGGACATTGGGGAGAGCATGTGCTATGGTGAGCGCTGTGAATTTTGTAAGACTGATGAATTACAGACCTGTACCCCTGAAACAAATAATACATTATATGTTAATTAAAAGAAAAACCAGCACTAACGAAACTTCCTCAGGAGGCCAGATGCAATCTGTTCACCAAGGATGGAAAAATGACAAGGTAACTAGTTTAAAAAACTACCTCCATTTGCAACGACGTGGATGGAACTGGAGGGTGTTATGCTGAGTGAAATAAGTCAATCAGAGAAAGACATGTATCATATGACCTCACTGATAAGAGGAACTCTCAATCTCAGGAAACAAACTGAGGGTTGCTGGAGTGGGGGTGGGGTGGGAGGGATGGGGTGGCTGGGTGATAGACATTGGGTAGGGTATGTGCTATGGTGAGCGCTGTGTATTGTGCAAGACTGTTGAATCACAGATCTGTACCTCTGAAACAAATAATGCAATATATGTTAAGAAAAAAAAAGAAGATAGCAGGAGGGGAAGAATGAAGGGGGGAAATCGGAGGGGGAGACAAACCATGAGAGACAATGGATTCTGAAAAACAAACTGAGGGTTCTAGAGGGGAGGGGGGTGGGAGGATGGGTTAGCCTGGTGATGGGTATTAAAGAGGGCACGTTCTGCATGGAGCACTGGGTGTTATGCACAAACAATGAATCATGGAACACTACATCTAAAACTAATGATGTAATGTATGGTGATTAACATAACAATAAAAAAATTTTAAAAGAACTACCTCCAACAGCTTGTGTAAGAGTACTTTTAGTTTGATTATAAAAACCAAACTATAACAGTTGTACTTTTAATTAGAATACAGAATCACTTAAAGTTGACTGAAGGCTTTGGGGAAAGGGGATTTAGATGTCAGATTAAATTTCACGATGTAAAAAAGTACTTCCAGCTTTAGGAATCCAGATATCTTTGAACTTAAGGACAAAACTACCCTCAACTTCTATGATCAGCAACATCATTCATGCTTCTCAAATATGATATTAAGCATGGAGCATGTAGATTTCTAGTTGATAAAGCCTTTCCCACAAAATCATCTCATTTGAG